>NC_025874.1:799223-860455 GCF_000755165.1 Leishmania panamensis | reverse complement strand
GGTGCGCATGAATGCGCGCAGCACAGGAAAGAATGAAGCCATTTGAGCCCATGTCATCGGTGTGGGGCGAGGGGTGCCAATCACAGATGAGAGGAGGTAGTAGAGTCAGTTCAAGGAGAAAGAAAGTGCAAGTTCGAAAGTCGCGTGTGTCAAGAAAGGAGGAAAGCGCCACACAGTGGTGGTGGGGAGGGGGGAGGGGGGTAGAAAAGTGCGCGAAGGCAAGTCCCTAGGAGCACAAAGTAGGAAGCCAAAGTGCGTCTGTATTGCCGTCTCGACCCTCTGCCAAGCATGCCTGTATAACGTCTTGTCGTGAACGCTAGGAAAAGACCAGACGCGTAGGACCGCATATTTTTCTTTGTTTTCCCGCTGTGAGTACTCTGCGTGAGATAAACACACAAGGCACCGACGCCGCCCAGCATGCACGAGTGCCGGCATGCTGCGTCTCACTCGGAGGGAAGAGAACACTTGCGAATGCTTCCTAAGTTCAAATTCTCTTAAGCGTGCCTGCGGTGGCACTCGTGTCAGGGCATACACACAAACACAAGTGTGAACCATCTGTACTCGAAAGGCAGCACGGACACAGTCACGTACCCACTGGCAAACGTGACGAGTGTCGCTCTCCGTCTCACACATACAGAGTGCTGTCCCCCCCCTCCTCCTGCGTCCTCCCTCCCCCCACTCCCACCCTAAACAACTCATTAAGACCCAGCCTCTCATACATTTGCCCATGGCACCTCGCAAGGTGTGCCAAACAACGAGGAGGCGTCACCACCGGCAATTGGAGAGGGTGAATGCTGGGGTTGAAAGGACGCCTCCTCTTTGATACGGCGCCAGATGGGAGGGGTGTCGGGCGTCTCCGCCTGTCCGAAGGTGTCCACCGCGCCGCCGCCTCTAGAGGCGTGTCCCAACAGCACCCCCGAGACAGGACCGGGTGGAGTGTGAAGCTGCCGTCCAGTCCTCAGTACGGTGAACTCGCCGGGTGAAGCGCGGTTGGAGTTCGATGTGGGCTGTACCAGTCGCCAAGGAGACTGCGTTCGCATCTCTGCCGTGCCGCCAAAGTCGCTCATCTGCGAAGACCCCAACCGAAGTCGCTGCATCGATGACAGTGTCGAGGGAGCAGCCCCAAAGCTAGTAGAGTGAAAGGAAAAAAAGTCGGCAGCTGCCTCATCGTAAAGCTGGTGTGGTAAATGCGTGTGATGACGACTCGTTTTGTGCCCTTGACGCGAGGTGGTGACGGGGGTGCCAGAGAGAGGGGGAGTAGGGTCTCGCGGCCCGGCGGCAGTTGTGATGGCAGGCGGCGGCTCCGCAGAGGAGAGGGGAGCAGCAGCGGCGCGCGTGAGGTTGTGCGGCGACACCGAGCCGTCCGCGGCGTTGTTGGGATGCACTGAAGATCTCTTTGGCGTGGAGAACACAGAGGAAAGCACGGGTGTCGGGGTGCCGGTGCGAAACGTCGCCGTGCCTTGCTGCCGTGGCGGCGTAGACACAGTCGTCGAGCGCCGCTGTGGGGAGAGACTGTGTGCGAAGGCAGTCGAAGAGCTGGTGGTCGTGGTGAGGGTCTTGGGATGCACAGCTGGCGGTGCAGGAGAGAGAAGTGGAGAGTGAAGTCCCGGCGGTGACCGCAGTGCCTCTGAAGTGAGGTGCTGCAACCTGGCCTTTCGATCTCTATACGCAGACCAAATCGCAGAAGCCGTGGGAGATGGAGCGATAGGCACCGTGGCGCGCGACTGTTCAGAGGCCGAGTAGGGTCGGTCTAACGAAAACTCCTGCAGGAAGTAGTGCGGCGAGGTGTCGCGGTTCGCATGCGCTGGCTTGTCAACTTTTATGGCATGGTCAGCCGAGGTGGAAAGCGCTGCATTCTGCGCCTCCATGGGCCTTGCCGAGCGGCTTACCTGAGGAGGGGTGCGCTGGTCAGCAAGAAGCACACGCGAGGTCTCCGCCGACGGTTTTCGTGGAGGCCGAGCGGGTCTCCGCTCAGACAGCTTCGCCACATCACGAGTCGCTATGTAGCGCTCCGGTGTGATATGGGTGTCCTGGACGGGCACCAACGACGGCATGAGCATCGCGGACACCGCCGCGTGCTGGCGGGCAGGCGTCGGCGTTGTCGCATCTACTCTCGGACTCTGCGTCGCCTGCTTCTCCATGTAAAAGAGCAGCCGCGCGCACTCAGCCTCGAGAAGCTTTACGCGCTCCTCGTACTGTTGTGTGGACTGGAAGTGCCGCTCTACCTCGTGAGCCAGCTGCCGTGCCATGTCCTCCTGCTGTCGGGCGGCCCGTTCCTTGATAGTGGAGAGATCCTCAAGAAAACTGCAAAGCAATGCATTCATTTCAGGACTGGCTGTTAACTCCAGCGGAGGGACTTGCTCGGTCGCCGAGGAGCGGTCACCCGCGACGCGCCGACGCTGCTGCAGTGGCGGAGCCTTGAGACCCTCGGCAGCGGCGCCGAGGAGCACGCGCACCTCCGTTGCGCCCTTCATGCAAGCCTTCAGAACGTCGCACACCCACTCCAGCTCCAAGCTAAGCTGCGCGGAAGGCGATGGCGCCATCGCCGAGTAAGCGAACGGAGAGGCGCCCGCGCCTTGGCGGTGAAGAAAGGATGTGATGTCGGCAAAGCCACTGGCATTCTGTGCGGTGGCAGCAGGTGTGCCACGAGGAGCCATCAGCATTGACGAGAGCTGAAAAGCGTCACCACCAGCCGCCAATGTGGTGCCCGCGTCGCAGACAACGCTGGTCTGAACAGCAGCGTCAAAAGCAGCGCGCGTCGCATCCTCCACAGCATCCCGCAGCTCGTCTAGAAGTGAGGCGGCCTGCTCGAGAGTCAGCCGGGTGCGCGCCTTCTCGAGCTTTGCAGAAGCTGTATGAGCATGCAAGGCGTCTGAGACGGTCATCATCAAGCGGTACAAGTCTCCGGTGTGCACTTCTCCATCTCGCCCCTCGTCCGCTGGCCGAGTAGAAGCGCTGACGGACAGTTGGCCATTCCGGAATCCAGATGCAGCGCTGTCGCCCACACCGACTAAAACCTCCTGCATTGCCTCTAATCCCCGCCTCAGGAACTGACGCTCTTCAATTTGCGAGCGGAGGAGAAAGCCTACGCGCGCCGTCTCGGTCACCTGCTCCTCCCGCTTCGATCCAACAAGCCGATCTGCTAGGAGTCGACAACGCTCTTCCAGAGCACGCACTTGCTCCTTGCTCGACATTGTCACCTCCCGTACAATCTGCTCTGTCACTATGCGCAAATCATTCAGCTGTCGCTGCAACTGCGTTTTGTGCTGCTTCGACCGTAGCAGCTCTGACCGAAGCGTGTCATTCTCACGTTGGAGACTCTGGAGTACCGAGACTCCAGAGTTCACCGACGGGGTTTTAGTGCGAGCGGTCGCAGCGATCGGCTTCTTTTGCTCCATCCCTGGCGAACGTCCGACAAATTTCTTCTCGCGCAGTGCGCGCCTCGCAAAAGAGGCCGCAAGACGGAAATTGTCGCCACGTCGCAACCTCGTTTCGGCAATATTGGGCCGGCTCCTGCTCTGCACTGGCCACCACGCGCAACTTTCAGAGAACGCCTGCGAAAAAACAAGCGGTAGAAAATAGAAACACAGGACGAAGGCAAAGCGTAGGGGGTAGGCAGAGCACACGTGGGCTTCAAGGATACAGTGGAGACAGAACAGGAAAGGGTGGGGGTCCGGTGGGAGTGGAAAGACTGCCGCGTGCTGCTACTGAGCACAGAAAAAAAAACACACAAAAAGGTCAGAGGAAAGTAGAGTGTATGTAAGACACTCGTCTGTGAAGATGCGCTTCCCTCTCTTCTGCTCCATCAACGGCATTAATTGATGCCTCGCGCCTCTCTGTGTCTATCTATATTTCTAGATGTTGCAAAAGGAATGAGGAAAGCATGCAGCTTTACTGTAAAGGGTTTTGGATGTGGATCGGTCGATGCGTCGAACGACACCTATGGACGCTGGAAAGAACAGTCAGTGGACAGTGTTCGGCAAAAGGATTGTTGTGCGGGCACACACGCGCGTGAACAACATGCATCCGGGTGTGTTGAGTTCAGTGTCTCTTTTTTTTCTTCCCGCGCCGCTCTAGAGGAACCGAATTAACGTGCTTCCTCTTTCCCTTTGTGCCTCTTCTGTTTCCCACCCCCTCCCTCCTCCTCCTCCTCCTTGCCGCTTGGGAGGTGACCGTCTATGTTGTGTATGTGCTCGTCAGTATCTTGAAATTGGGTGTACAACAGGCAGAGCAACGGAAAACAAAGGAAAGAAATAAAGCGTTGTTGCCTGCCAACACAGCAAGAGAAGCAGAAGAAAATAAAAGACAAAAAGAGAAGACGAGAAGAGCGGAGTAAAGAATGGCCAGCTGCACCCTGCGACAGATCGACGCGATGATTACCGTGTTGTGCGTCCTTTAGGGGGTGGGGTGCCCACTCTGTGCGGACATAGGCAACTCTGTTGTACTCCAGGAAGACCTGTGTTGCAGAGGAAGATAACCTCTACATCCACTAACCAACACACACGTGTGCAGAAAGGGAGTGATCGCTTCCTGCACACCCTTACAGAACAACATCACGGATTTGCTGTCACGCATCTGCACACCCATTTTGCCGAAACCCATCGCTTACTTTCGGCTTAGGTGCTGCGTGATGCGGCAAATTCGGCGCAGCTTATTTTTCCACTTGCCTTACCGGTGTTATCGTGCGCACACGAGCGCACGCCTCAAAGGGCTAAGGAGGGGACGACAATCACAACGATATATGCATCCACCACACAGAGAGAGACACATGATGCAAGGGCGCACGCGTGCACATCCATCACCACCACCGCAACACACCTCTGAGAAGAGAGCAAGGGTAAACGAAAGAGAAAAAGACAGACTCTTCGTGAAACACAGGCACTGAGAAGGAAATCAAGGTACGCGAGAGCGAGGCTATTCTGGGGCGGACCCACCTTTCTTGTAGCGCTGCACCCACAGTTGCCCCATCTCATCAAAGGACTTCATCGACTGCCGCTGCGTAGCCACGCTATCCTTCACCTCTGCAAACATGATGCGGCCCAGCCATGGCTTGTTCTCCGGCATCAACTGATTGTCGACACCGCGCAGAACAAAGTCGAGCGCCTGCTCAGAGATGGCCTCCCCGTTCGAAGCAGTGAATTCTTCGTGGAAGCGTGCCGCCCATCCCTCCTCCTCGAGACGCTGCAGGGAATAGAGCATCGCATGGTACGCCTCCATGCTCATCGCAAAGTTGCTGCGTCGCATCGCGTAAAAGACTGCGAGAGCTTCAGCGTAGCCGTTCGTGCGTGCAAACAGATGCTGAATGGTCCGCATTGAGAACTGCCGGCCCTGTCGAGCAGAAACCTGCATAAGCTTCACTAAAAGGTCCGTGCCGTGCCTCGATGACAGTGGTACGCAAAGGAGTAGTAAGCGGTCAAGCGCATCACCCAGTCCGCGGCTAACATCCTCCTCGCGAGGTGTCGCTGGGTCGAGCTTGTGCTTGTCTAAGAGTCTCGCCACCGCTTCGCAGCGCTCCTCTGCCGCTTTGGCCTCTGCTGCTGCCGTCTCGTTTGCTGACATGGATGTGGCCGAGGATTGCACATGCTCCTCTGCCCTTGCAGTGCTGCTCCACAGTTCATAAATCTCTCTGCGTGCATCGGCAGCACGCTCCATCACAGGCGCATCGCTGTTTGAGCGTTCCTCGCCCGCCTCCGAGGACATGAGTGGAGTCGCCGGCTGTGCAGTGTCTTCTGAAGTCAAAGTGGCGCTTTGCCAGCGTTGGCTAGTGGAGAGGGCACCGTGGGCGACTGACATTGGTGACCCACCGAACGCACACACCAACGGCAGCGGCCGCACAAGAGGCATTAGCCTCGCCGTGGGCTTCCGCGGGCAGCGCAGGAGAAAAAGAGATGACTTGCTACCGCGCATGACTGGCTGAGGTACGTGAGTTACCCGATCGTCAAGCAGCAGTTGCAGGAGGAAAAAGAGCGACCACAAAGCTGAAAAAAAAAAGGTCAGCACACACGCACACAAAGGGAAAAGCAAAAAGGGGTGGTCAGAGAGAGTCAGTTGCCAGCGCTAATACACGGTATTGCATAGATACGACAGTGACGCCTAGCCAAGAAGTCGCGTTCATGTATGGAATCTCGAAACGTTGGGGAGGACATCGGTGCGTCAAGGTGAGAAAAGTAACTCAGAACTCGGAGGCAAAGTTCAGCCACGGACCTGCAAAGGCGTAGCCTCGTAAAGTCCGTGCGTCTTTGCCCTACCAGCACACAAGCCTCCTCCTTCCCCCACCCCCCACCTCCGCTTCCGTTCTGATTGTCGGCAGCGCCACTCTCTGGCGCGGCGTGTAGTTAGTGGAAAAGGGTGTACTTTAGCCGGAGGTGTGCCACGACGATCGAGGTCGCTGCCGCCGTTCGCACCGCTTTGCATTGACGCACCCTTGTGATTCTACCTCTTCAGCTCCTGGTGTTTACTGCTTTGTTTACCTGTTCGTTTTATTGGCTACTCGGTGTCTCGGACACAATCACACACACACACACACACAAGCGCACACACAAGCACACACACTACAACTCTTACGCTTAACGTTACAGAGACAAAAGAGACAAAGAAAGATGAACGGAGCAACAAAAAACCAAAAAGGAGTGAAGGAGGGAAGGAAGGAAGGAAAGGGCCTTTGAAAGAGTCGCTCCTTTGTTTCTACGTTTTCAGCGTAGACGTGTGTGTGTGGGTGTGGGAGGGGGGGAGGAGGGGGGGAGGGAGAGAGGGGGGAGGGGGGCTGACCACTTGCCAACGCTCCCCTTTAGATATCCTTCTCGTTTATTTCGTCTTCCATAAACAAAAACCAGATCGATCGCTTGGACGCACGCGCACGCAGATGGATGGGCAGTGCCGAAACGGGAGGGAGAGCACAAACGGCTGCCTTCCTTTTTTTTTCGGCTGCATAGTGCGCATGACACAGTGGACAGTCCAACACTTTCACACGGAAAAAAAAACGCATAAACACATGCCAATGCTCGGTCAAAAATGAGCCAACGCCATCCATGAGCGCCTTCGAGCACCACCCCCAAGCGGCTGTACACGACTGCCCCCTCACGTTGATCGCTCATCATGTTGCACCTGTTTTTCGAATCAGTCTTGCTAGGGTCTCCCTTCTAGTTAGTCCATCAGACTGAGCGCATGCACCTATGCGACACATGAGCTCAGACTTCGTGAAAACTAGAAGCAACACAAAGGAGACGCGCCGAAGACGGAGTCCAAGAAAAGCATGCGAAGAGTACAACATGAATTGAAGAAAAAACTCGATATACTACAACGAATGCGGAACACACTCAAAACAAACCTTAAACGTCTTAGCACACCACACACACAAACGTCGCGGAGGAAGCCTTTTCGATTCTGTGATGAATATTCTTGATGGCGAACGAGAGAGAGGGTGCAGCTGCCATGGAGAAGTCACCACTCTTCTACCGCCATCGTGGTGATGGGAAAGAGAGGATGTCGAGTAAGCAGAATACTAAGCGTCCAGCACATCGGGAGGTCCACTGTTCGTCTCGCTTTTCCTTCTTTTCTACTGCCATTCCACCCTGTACCCGCCTCTGTTGCTCGCACGCACTCCACTATGCACTAAAACATGCTGAGATCGGCGTTGCTATTCGCCAGCCACGGAATGCGCTCAATGATACCGCTAATTGCCGAGTAGAAAAAGGGGAGAAGGATAATGCGGATAGGGAACGCCAAAGTGTACACGCTGTACATGGTGACACTCGCAACGCAGGCTTGCTCCCAGAAGAACTTGCTGCGGGAACCGCCCCTGAAGCCCTTTCTCACGCGCATGGCGGCGCCTTCGCTCACGGTTCGGGGGGCCATGACGCCGCTACCACCAAAGGAGTTGTCAGCCTTGCTGCTAAGAGCATTCAACCGAGCCACCGACGAAGTTACCTTGACACCCTCGTCGGCAGTCTTGGCCGACGCTGTTGGCGCAGCGGAGGCAGTAGCAGCGGCGGCGGCCTTGGTGGTCGACGCCGACGTGCTTGTTGTCCCTTCCTTCGGCTTCGCGGACTTCTCTTCCTCCTCACGCAGCATCTCCAGCATCATGGGAATCTGCGGGGCACGGCGGAGAATCTCCGGTTGAGCGCTTGCCGCGGCGTCGAGGTACTCTTTTGCCGCCGCGTACGACTTGGCCATGCCGTGTTCACCCTTGATGTGCATGCAGCCGCGCACAAAGTACGCGGAGCCGCAGCCGCGATCCATTGCCTTCTGCAGCCAAGCGTGGTACTTCGAGATGCTCTGTTGAGCCTCGACCTCCTCCTCGGAGAGCATCGATGACGCGGTAGAGCCTCGAAGCCACAGCTGCGCCAAGCTCAGCATGCCATTAACGTGACCAAGCTTGGCTGCGCGCTGGTAGAAGTAAATGGCTGCCGGAAAGAGGGGGAGAAAGTGACGTGCTCCCTGGTCGTACAGCTCACCGATCTTCTGATTCACAGCAGCGCTCGGCACGCTATCGTCGAGTGCGCGCTTCATCAGCAAGAAAGCACCGCGAGGGGACTGCAGCTGGCTATATATATTGTACAATAGTAGCGTGCTCTGCTCGTGCTTGTGGTGAATGGCAGCGAGGCGCAGGAAGTGCAGGCAGCCCTTGATGTCCTGGTCCTCGAAGAACTTCAGACCGCATGTCATGAGTTCCGTCGCGCTCAGCTCACGCTCCTCGTCCGACTGGTACTCCTCCTCCTCGTTCTCACCAGTCTCACCAATGTTGACACGTGCCTTCTGCAGGTCGAGCTGCGTGCACATCAGAAAGTTCTCCAGTGTGCTCGGCTGCGATCGAATTGCACGGCACTGGTTGTGGAGTCGAGCCATCTCACTCAGGATGTTCTTCTGCTCGCTCGCCGTATTGGTGGCGTCGGTGTCTGTTGAGTTGTTCAGCGTGGCCTCAACTTCCACCAGCTTCTTCTTAATCTCCTCCTCCTCAACGCGGTAGTTCTCAAGCTCAGCCTTGATAAAAGCAGCGGTGCTATCGTCCTCGTCGTCGTTCTCCTTCGGCTCCTTGCCCGTGACCTCCTTTGCCACCTCGTCAAGCAGTTTATCAAGGTCGTCCTCCCCGCCCGCCTCCTTGCCGCCAGCTTCGCCGTTCTTCTCCACCTCATCTTGATCAGACGCCTTCTTTGCCGCATACTCGCCCTCACCACCCTCGATGGAGGGAAGAACGGGCAGCTGCGTACGGAACATACGGTCGATCTCGGCAATCGATGTCAGCAGCTCGTCGTCGGCGCGCATCTGTAGGTCAAGTAGACAGCTCCATGGTGCGCCGGACCTCTTATCCAACTCCACCACGAGGATGTTGTCATCCTCCATGCGCCACTCCACCTCATCGTTCACAGGGGCGTACAGGCGCCACTGCAGGATCCGCGTCTCCTTGTGACTGATGCACAGAATGCAGCTATCCTTGATATCGACCGTCAGCTCGCGCGGCCGCACGCCGTCGGGGAGAACACACGGAATGCGGACTTCGAGGCACGTCTCGTCATCCTCGCCCTGGGTCCACCGAGCCTTCCCGATGCTCTCCGTTACGGGGACAGACATTTCACCGCGAGGCGTATGTGTGTCTTGTGGTACGAACTGAGCGAGAGAGAGAGAGAGAGAGAGAGAGAGCACCAACTAGACACAAGTGCAGGCACTATTTTCCTAGCACCAACCAAACAGAACGCAGGGGTCTAAGACACAAACACGTAAGAAAAGAAGATCTGTGATGGCCGGCTGGCTGGCGCGAAGGGGCTGAGAGGGTGGATGGGAGCAGCCGGCTCTGTGCACTTGCTGTCAAGAATGTTTGAAATAAACGCCGTTTTCTTTGTACTACAACGCTTCCCCTTTTTTTGTGCAGGATAAACGTGTATGCATGTATGAATAAGGTCCCTGGCAGTACAAGTGCTCGAGCGGAGTGGTGGTGGAAAGAAGAGGTTTGCATGCAGTGAGAGAGTAATACGAAGAGAGGTGTATTCACGGTGAGGGAGATACGTGCTTCGTACACGTAACCAAGCTGTGTGCCTTGTATTTTTTCGCTTCCCCATTGTGTCACTACTGTGCCATGACAGAGAAACAGGGAAACAGCAGCATGGCAACGGAGAGACGACCCTCTCATCACCGAGACCATGCTTGTCCTTTTGGTCTTTGTAGAGACTCGTGTGAGGTTGACAGAAAGACCGCCATCCTGTTAGTCACATTCAACGCGGCACTTCATTGTGATGCGTCAATCGCTTTCCCATGACAGTGTTGACTTGCAACACTTCCCGCTCCATCAAGTCCGCAGTGTGCACTCTCGCTTTCGCTCTGCAACAAAAAGAGGGAGGAAGAGTGTCATACCACTCACTTGGGCTACGCCGTCACGCGTGGACGAGCCATAACGAGCGTCTGGGTCCGATAATACGAGTCCGTGATAGGCTTCACACGCACAATCACCACATTAGCCTCCTCAAGGGCAGCACGGAACTCATCCTCGTATGTCACTTCGCCAAAGTCGATTGTTGTGATCGCCTTCAGCATGCGCTTCACAAGAGGTGTGACGTACTGACCAATGAACGTACGCTTTTCGAAGGTTTGAGTGAAAAAGATGTTGCATCCTCCCGGCACCTTGGGGACTGGGCTACGGAGCATCTGCACGCAATGCCGCAGCGCTTCGACCCGCGACGGTATGATCATGAAGCTACCGGAAAAATAGAGGATGTCGAACTTCTCCGTGTGCGACTTGTTGTAGGCGTGAATATCCGCCTGCTCAACCTTCACCATATCCTGCAACCGACCGCCACACGCGGCGACATTCACTTGAGCGCTGCGCACGTAGGCAAAGTCGTAGTCCACCCCAGTCACTGTCATTTTCTTGCTCACGATAATGTCACGGTTCGCTATGAGACTGGTAGCGGTGCCGATGCCGATGTCCAGCATGACGCTATTCATTGGGCACTCCAGCAGCACCTCTCGGTACCACCGCGAGGTCATTGACACGATGCAGGTGTCGTACACCAGCGACCGGAACGACTTTACATGGTCGGAGACGACCGCCAGCATGGTTGTCTTCTTGGGGCAGCTCTGGTATGACATCATCAACCAGGGAAAGGGGGAAAAAGTGAAGGGTTACGGATACAGCAGTGTAAAGTAGCGCCGTGAGCTCACGAAGAGACGGCGTGCATTCGAGTATACATGTGGGGGATACAGCCGTCTCCTCCAACGAGAGATGAGGAGAGGTGTACGTTGCCAAGAGAAAGTGCGACGACAGATTAGGGTAGATGTCGCGTGTGCCACAATTTTGTTGATGCCGCTAAGGGAAGAGAGAAGGCGGGCACTCCTCCCCCCCCCCTTCTGCCGCTTGGGAATCGTACATCACCCTGGATTGTGCTTCTTTACTGTGTTGCGTGTCTCCTCCATTCCCGGCGACTCCATGCAGCAGCAAAGCCGGAGAATGATCCGAAGGCACGTTTGTCATGAACAAATCGAGGAAGTAAGCAAGACAGTCGCCACCGCACCTCCGTGTACACACGCGTAGGCGTTTCACCTTGCTACACCCACTCGCTCATAACTCCTCACGCAGGCGCTTCCGGGCCAGTCGCGTCCACTCCATCAGCTGCCCATCCAGCACACAACTACTCAAAAAGCGATTGAAGCGCACGTTCTCTGCAGAAAGAGAGCCGGGCTGTGCTGCCTTACCTTCTCCAGACTGCAGAATTGATTGCGCTGCGCGCGACAGCCCCGCGTTCTTGTTAAAGAAGAGGATATGCAAGTGTTGGACACGTTTGCAGAACGCAGACGCCAGTGAGCCTTGCTGCTGTGCCGTCAGCAGCCACAGTGAAACATCGTCCTTCAAACTCGTCCCCATGAAGCTCATCTCCGACATCACGCTCACTGGAGGACCCTGCGAGCCTCCATTCAGAACGAGGCGCTGGGCAACTCCAGTGTCTGATGGAAGCAGCACCGCCTGCGCCAGAGAACCATGGCACACGGCCATGTAGGGTTCCTGTGCCAAATCTGAGTAGGCAAGAGAATCAAAAGTGGTGATCGAGCTAGGGTGAACCACTCGCTCCATCAGTGCTTGGAGCGCAGTGCGGAAGTCAGTTCGTGACAAGAGACGACTCGCGCGCTCCGCATCCGCCTCGGCCAGCACAGCAGAGCGCGCCACATGCGAGAAGTGAGGCTGCGTGCGGAGAGGGAAAGAAAGGCGACGCCAGTTGCCGTTGCGCAAGATACACGCCCACGCAGAGGTTACCGGCTTCCCCTCACATTCACCACCTAAAACTACCAGCACACCTCTTGACCGTGCACCCGTGACCCTCGCAGGCCAGATGTCGTCGTCTCCCTCGCCTTCGTCTCCGCTGCTAGCGCCTTGCTGCGTAAGAAAGGGTGGTGGTGAAGTACCCTGCCCCAAGTGTGACGCAAAGGTCAACTGGCGAGCTACAGCTGCTGCCGCGCGTTGCGAGAACGTGGTGTGATCGGCATCGTCAAAAGCGGTGTGCGCGCCGCCGCTTCTGCCTTGCAGAGGGGTGTCGGGCAATGCCAAAATTGCTGCCGTGAAGAAGGCGCGACGCGGTAAGTCGACGCCGAACGGGATGAACACCTCTCGCCAGACCCGGGTTTTGAGATCCAGTACGTGAAGGTCGTTCAGGTACGTACGGCCAGCCCCGACGCCGCCAAGCATGAGCAAGCACGCATCTTCTTTCACCATCGTGACGGAGTGTCCGAAACGTGGAGGCGGCTTCACACCGTACGTGGAAATCAGATTGCTGCTCCATACCCATGTGTCGAGATTCAGCTGGAACAGCTCCACCTCAAGGTAGGAGAGCGGATCGCGGCCGTTTTCAGTCCCGCCAATGTACGCAAAGGAGTGGTGGGCCAACTCCTCGCTATTGGCGTCAGGCCACGGGGTGAGCGTGGCGAACGCCCTGGAAGACAGAACAGACACGGACGGTCCATCAAGTGGAAAGTAAATGGTGTGCTGACGTGGCTGAGCAACGGAGTGGGCAATTAGGGTGAGGCACAGCGCGGGGTGGGAAAGGATGTGTGATCCGTCAATCGACACACGGCCAAGGTTTGGTCCTCTAAAAGCATTGCTGTCGCCCTCCGGCATTGACCCGCGAATACCACTGCTGCTGTGACGACTCCCTGCACCACTGCTATTGGACATATCCACCAGATGCGATGCCCCGCCGATGACGAGAGAGACGTAAAGGTCCACATTGTTGCCTGTGAGAAGTACGGGTATGCTATCAAGAGCCTTTTTGCCGAAGCGACCTGCTGTGGTGCCAAGGCGACTCGCCTCTGTCGCGTGCGCGCCGTGGCTGTGGTCAGAGAGAAAGTGCTGCAGCACTAACGCGTCAAGGGATGCCAGAGGCACGACACAGTGCCCGATTCGAGGAGGTGCCTGCAGCGTCGAGGTGTGACCAAGACGCAACGCTGGGTGCAGGGCGCTCCACTGCAGGCACGACCGCAGTGACGGATCATCTATGAGGCGCAGACAGTGGATGTTTCCTGCAGCCTCGTTCTGCGGCGTGGAAGCGGCCGGCACTGGCGCCAAGCGCCAACGCCACAAACTGAACTGGTTCGATACAGCGAAGGGAGAAGCACATGGGGCGCCGCCGTACTGGAGAGTGTACATCTCGTGTGGCGAATAGCTGGAGGCTAGAGTAACGCTGCTGGATCCGTACCACGCGGGCATGTCCTCGTACAAGGTAGTGTGCAGAAGGCAGCGCAAAGACGAATCCTCGTGCGGCGCCTGCCGAGCGCGCCTTGAGCGCTGAGAAGTGTAAGTACCTTTTAGTCGCATCCGTGGCACTTCGTCACCCGTCCTACGCCCAGCTTTATCATCCTCGCCCGATGAGGTTGACGGTAACAGCGAAACTGAAGAAGACCGGACTCCGTCCTCACTCTCCCGAAGTGGGTAGTAGAAGATGGGGCGGTCATTTGTTTTGTCGTCGTAGTCGCGCTCCTCCTCGCTGTCGCATGGGTCATCGCGCTGGCGATAGAAGCGGCGACGTTGCTCGCCAGACGGAAATCCGTTGTAGCCAAATTCGTACCAGTTTTGCATTGTTAGAGACTGTGATTTCTGTTTTGTGTACAGTGCGCGGAGAAGCACAAGACGGATGAGCATAAAGAGAGAACAGCAGAGCGGAAGGGCAAAAAAAAATTTGCCAAAGAGATAAGTGCGGGAGAAACGAGAGAAAAGGACGCGGAGAAAGGATGAGGGTCTCCCTCATCCCGTTGCATCTCAAAGAAACTTCATTAGCGATCCACAGAGACCTTCATGGTCGAGGAGTACGCGCTCACACACGAAACCAGCGCTGACCCGAAAGAAAACACGAATAGGAAACCCTTAGTCACCTCATCCTTGCACGCAGCCGTCATGTAGACCTTTTCGCTAGCGACGCTCTCCAAGGGACATAATCCAGATTGGATACAGTGAGATGGCAAAGGGGTATTGTAAGGCAAAACAGCCATGCGCTAATGATTCTTTCAAATATTTGTATATGCATTGAGTCCATCAGATGGTCCTCGAGGATGCGTTTACAAGTGCCCCAGCTCTCTTCTCGACACCTTCTTCTGCGGAGACAATATGTCAGAACCCTCCTGAATAGCTAGGGTCCCAGCTCTACTGCCGCGCACTCGCTTGACCTCCATAGGCGATATCCTCTGGAGCACTTTCAGCATTAGACGACTCGGTGCACTCTGCCTCAGGTCAGCTTCCGACATTAGGAAGATGCGCGCAGCTGTAGGGCATAGCTTGCAGTAGTCGCCCGTGCAGTGATCATCCACCACCTCTGCGACTCTCTTGAGCAAGGCAGCCCCGTCGGTCCCAGCGGGCCATTGAACGTGAACGACCTCCACATCCATGCTAATATGACTGAATATGTGCCGAACTGTTCCACACAACCTGACGCCTGTTGGCCTTGCCTTCGCTTTCCAGGTCAGTACGCTCAGTGGGTGTTTCACCAAATGTACGGCAACCTCCTCGTCATCTGCTGCAGATGCGCTCACGGTAGGAAACTCGAGCATACCACCCAGCAGCCCATCTGCTGGACGGCGAACAATCACAAAACGCCTGGCGTCACAGGCGCGATCGGCTGACATCTCGTGCACAACACATATCTCGCGCACGCTGCGTTTCGCCATTTTTGCAGCACGGACCGGGATGATACCCTCGATCGCCTCAATCTCACCACACCGCACTAGCGCGCTGGCGCAGCAAAACTGCTCTAAGGGACATGAGATGCAGAGCGGCACGCCGCCTGGGCGACACACTGACGCACCCAACTCCATCAGTCCTTGATTCAAGGCGCTCGGGTCTCGGCAAATCACGGCGGAGGTGGTGGGTGAGTTGCCCATGAGCTCTTGTCCCCACCTCGTCGCCTCTTTGATATTTGCCGAGACTTTGGGATCGAAATCTCGCTCGCCGCGGAGACGACTCAGGACGCGTATCACATTACCGTCCACAGAGCACACAGATTCGCCGAAACACATTGACGCAATGGCAGCCGACGTGTATGGACCTATCCCAGGGACTTTCAAGAGCTCCTCTTGGGAGGACGGCATACAAGGCGTAGCAGTTTCCCCTCGCTCCTTGGACCACTCCAGGAGGTACTGCGCACCTTTGCGAAGGTTCATAGCGCGGCGGTAGTACCCCATTCCTGCCCACACAGATTTGACCTCGTCTTCCGTCGACGCGGCGAGCGTCCTAATCGACGGAAACTTTTTCATCCACGCTATGTAGTACGGTATGACGGTCTCCATGCGTGTCTGTTGCGACATTACTTCAGACACCCACACTCGGTATGGATCATAACGCGGCGTCGTTGCACTTGTACGGTGATCCTCCCCGGCAAATTCTCCGCTTACGTCACCACTGCCACGAGGGAGCGTTTGACGCCATGGGAGGTCTTGGCGCTGGTGCTCCCGCCACCACACGATAACTTTCTCTTGAATAGAGCGGTAGTACTCATGCGTGGCGGAGCTTCCAAGCGGGGTGAGCCACTCGCCGCGCATGCTCGGCTTACAAATGAACCGGCGGGATATAAATACACCTATTTCAGCTGTCTCCGTCCGCCCCTGCTGCCTGCATTTTTTTCCTTGTTCGTTGGCAGGGGAGAAGGGGTGAAGGAGAGAGTAAGTGGATTTCCCAAAGAAACAGACAAGTATGAGTCATAGCATAAGACGACACAAAAAGAAAATATTTGACGGCACACTGTCGGTCCATCGAACTTGGACTGTGTGCAGTCCCAAATGCCACACACGGAGTACCTTTCCCCAAATCGAAAAAAAAAAGTACCTCAACGGCTTAAAAGTCGGACTCTTCTTCTAAAGAGATCAGCTGGTCGGTGTGCGCCTTAGCACACACAACGCAGGAAGCCCCACACGCATGACAAGAGAGGTTTGCTGGTGCAGCACATGAACAGGCTTCAATTTACTCGCCTCTTTATTCTGTTTCATCTGGCCGTTGACTACCTGCACGCGGCGCACGTGTAATCCACACATAGAGACACACACACCAACACACACTGATTTACATCATCCATGCCCCTATGCAAGGGATAGAAAATTTGTCAAAGCGGTACCATGTACGGTTATGAAAGAGCTGCAAAAATGCCCGCATGGGTCGCGGTTACCGATGTGACATGAAGTGGCTTCACTTCGCCAGCATTGCTAACATTGGCGATACACACCACACGCGCGTGCACTACGTCAATCGGCAACAATCACTAAGACGACTTGAAAAGCAGAACACCGGTTTGACCAACGTAGAAGTACACGTAGCTACCCTCTTCGTGCGTGACGAAGCTACCAAAGTTCCGGCCAACAAAGCAGTTCCACGTCGGACCATACTTTCTTTCGAACTCCTTTCGAATAAAGCTGGCTAGCTCCTGCGCCGTTCGCAGTTTCGCCAGGCCCTCTTGTGCACAGAAAATGGCAAAGTTCTCCATCTCCTTCGGCATCTCAGATAGCTTCACCGTCGCGCAAGGCACCTGCGTCATTTTCTTTTGAAGAAAGGGGACTTATGCTTGTTCTTTCTTCCCTGAACTCTCAACAAGTGTTGTGACACGGCTGCAGGAGGGGTATGGGTCTCGTGAGCTCAACAGTTGTTGCAGCAGGCTGGTCGTGGAAGAAGCGAGCAGCCAGCGAGGGTAAGTGAATATCTGCTCAAGGAGGGAAAGCTGCTACGAGCTCTAGCCAAGCAGACGCGCTGGCATGTATGCATGAGTAGGAAGAGGAAGAAAGAGTGCACCACAAAGAGCAGTACACAGAACAGGAGGAGAGAGGTATCTGATAAAGTGTGAATAGACGTCACTCAGAATAAAACCAACATGTTCCGAGTGCAGAAGAAGGCAGCTCATTGAGAGCGTCTGCCAGACTTGCCGCAAGTGTCACCTGCTACCCTTTATGTGAGTCATTGCCCGTGAAGAGCGCTCTCCAATGGCCCAACATCCAACAACTAGAGACAAGCGAACGCGATAAGATTCCATCGCGACCCATCAGACCTTCACTGGATTAATTGCTAACAGGCTAGAAGTCCGCCGCATTGTTCTTGTGTGTTGATCTTTTCGTTTCGTTAGTGTTGGCTGCCGCATAGCACTATGAACCGCTCTATCCATTGAGCAGTCGGCAATGAGGTGAGTGCAGGAGCTCACCTCGCATCACAGACGAAATAGAAAGAACTGTGATGTTTCTTCCCTCTCAAAGCAGTTAAATACGCAGTGAAGACTGTGTGCATCTGCTTACGCCACAATGCAATACCCTTCGCAGCAGTGTGGTTGCACTGCACTTAATTGCATTTCGCCTAAAGCCCTTTGGCCACGATGATGAGGAAAGGTCCTAGCGTGGTATCAGGGCCCGCCCCCCGCTCGGCGGGGAGGCCAGGCAGCCCCCTATCCCTGCCAATGCCGAACCGCCCTTGGCGATGGTAGGGACAGGTGTCTGAAAGACGAGGGGGGGGGGAGTCGTGGCGGCGTGTCGCTGCTGACGTCGGCGGTCCGGTTGTGGACGGCGCTGCGTCGGTGCGCCCTGCGGCCGTGGGCGCGCCTGTGCCACCCGTGTGGTGAGCGGGTTGCTGGCGGCCAGCGTAATGGCCAGGGGAGCGAGGCTGCCCGGGGGACGGGGTCGGGTGGGTAGCGTTTGTGGCGGGGGGGGGGTGCCCGGGTGACTGGGTCGGCGCGTTGCTGTAGCGCGTGTCCCGCTGTTTCGTACCGGGCGATGGGCCTGCAGTGGGTTGGGTAAAGTGGAATGTAAGCTCGGGCTCTATGGCTGAATTGCTTTCTTTTTCTTCCACCAATGCATCATTCTACAAGCCCTCAAGTACACGCATACAATCACAGTTCATCTATACCTGTTGCACCACAGTTATGCCAAGGAACCGGTCAACCAACATCGTTTGGTGCTGCTCATCTCCACTCCAATTCCACGGCACGCAGTGCGGGACAGGTCCAGGATTGCCCTCGACATCACTGCAGCGCAGCAAAGGTAGAAAAACAGTAGGCGGATCGGTATATGTGCTGAAACGTCGGCACGATTCGTGAGCTGGTCCGAACGTGATCTTGACCCCACGTCTCTTCGGCACAGCGTCAGCTCAGACCTGTCCGACGGCACCCAGAGCCTGCAACCGTACCCGAGGGAAGGCAGCAGACTCTTGGCGTCCCCGCAAAGAGTGGGTACTGGACCCTAATACCACAGTGTGGTAGCCGGCATCATCAGGGGCAAGAGAAAGCATCGAAGAACAAATCCAACCCAGCTGCGCTTTGAGAGAAAAGACTGTAGTGAATCTTTTGTGATTTTGTTTCTCTAAAGGCACGCGAGACGGAGGGGTCTCGTTCTTGCCACTTTGCTTTGTGAATCCAGGAAAAGGAGCGAAGGCGCATCGTGGTAGTGTGTGGATACAAGAGAATGCGTTGAAAAAGGCCGAGCGCGCAGGCAGGGAGTGGGTAAAGTTGGAGTGCAGAAAGTGGAAGAAGAATAAAAAGGGGAAAACGAAGAAAAAGACGATGCATTCTAGCAAGCAAACACTGACGCCGCCCAGGGTATCACACACAGCTCTATGACCATAGGGAGGAGGAGACACACACCTGTGAGTGACATCTACCAGTAAGCAAGTCCACGATAGCGTGTGCAGACTTGATAGTGCGTATGGCTCTAAGAGAGACAAGTGTTACTCGTTGTTCTCATAGATCTTCTAGTTTTGATTTCCATTCAGGAAGAATAAGTGGAAAACTCAAGGAGTCGGCAAAAGAAATAAAGACATTAGGCATACGCAATAATCGGTGTCGTTTCCACAACTCATGCATCGATTGTGTGGCTCGTGCTTTATTTGGAGAGCGATGAGGGGGTGTACGATGGATTTGTGGTGCCTTTCCTCACTGTGTCCCTCAGCAGTTGTACGGAAGCTTCTCATGCAGCAACGCCATCCCGCAAAAGCTGGTGGCTCCAGAGAAAAATAGGCCCCACCTAACAAAGAGTGGAACAAGGATAAAGTTGCTTTGGTAGAAGTGAGAGCAGCGGCCTGGAGATGATGAGCATATTGGCATTCAGATGGGCTTGCCGAGCGATGGAAAGGGAGGCTTTCTTGTCCTCGACAACGGGATAGCCCGTTATGCGTCATGCGGACATGCCACCAAGGAGGCTGTGCATGGACACATCGCCCCATATGCAAGCCGCCTTCTCCTGAAACTCTACAGCCTTGCTGCCTCCGGGCGAGGAGCAACCTGAAGCACAGTAAACGCAGAGAGTGGCACTCTTACCTGCGGTGTTCAAAACCTGCTCTACGTGAAACGCCGAGAAGGGAAAAAGATACGCACTGTCAATGTGCTCACGCCGACACTCAGGTGTCTCTCACGCATCCACGAGAAACACTTGACCCTTGCCGAGGTCGTGCGCGGCCTTCGCGTCAGTGTTGCATATCACTGTCTGTTGTAACGCAGTAGAACTCAGGGATGATTTTTGCCGTAGTCCCTCGGGCGGGAACAAGGAAAAGGGGGGCAGAACTGGACTGAGCGAAATATAAAAGAATCTGGCAAGGATAAGGAATGCGCTGAACGCAGAAGTTAAAAGGGAGTAGTAGTGGCTGAAACGAGAGTGCATGGGAAGAAAGATTGTTTCAGAAGGACAGCGTCAGATCAGCTGGCACGCACAGAGCGCTCTTGATTCTCTGGCGCATCAGCAAAGGAAAGCGTCGGAGAAGCACCTAATCTCTACAATTACCTTAGTTGGCGCGAAAGCGTGCAACACATCTCGGCGCTGGTGGACTTCTGTTTTCCTTCCGCTTTCTTTTCTGCCGTCTGTCGGTGCCCGCATCTCCCTTTCGTTGATAATCACTGCTAGAAAACTTGCCACTCATGAGTAGAGAACTTCAATAGATGCCGTCCCATCATAGTAGCACTGTACCACAATGAGGATAATAATAGTAGTTTCGAGCAGGGAACAAACGAACTATGGAGAAATCCAGTCAGTGCCCCGCGTCCGCCGTAGCGGGAGTAGACGACGTGAAAAAGCGCCAACACAACAGAGCGCAGGAGTTCATCGTACCATCACCAATCCTTCTCACTCAAAACTGAAAAGTGGTGCACCGCAGCACCTTGCACTCTGCACGAGCGTCTCAGCTGCTGCCACAAGTACGTGAGGGGGACTCAGACTCATGGGCCAGGCAGTTGTCGATGATCCAAGGTTACTGCTCCTACGGTGAGTACACAAACTTGCGCTGCGAGTCATCTCGGACAAGAAGGCCGCGCTCAATCAGCTTTTCCAGCACGCGCTTGAGCTCGCCACGCGACACTGTAAGAGGGTCCTTCGCAGCGGTGAGAAATGTCATTAGCTCCTCAGCCGTCTTCGATCCACTTTGCTTCAGTGTATGCACGACTTGGCTTTCCATCCTTTGAGGATTTGCCTTTGCTACGCCCTGAAGTATACGTTGCTCTTGAGATTTGACAGCAACGCGGTGAGTAAAGCTGTGAAACTCCAACGGCATCACGTTGATCATGTCACCGATCAAGCTATCACATGTGCCGAGTGATACGACTGAGCTCGGCCCCATTGCTCCCGAAAGCTTGAGAACTGTGGCACTTATCAACGGATCTAGGGCAAAGGCGCACTCCACCTCCGACACTTGGAGGAGCTCGCATAGCTCTTTCACCGTCCACTGCGATTTCGTGTTGAAGTGATCGATGATGCACATCTGCAAAAACGATACCTTCAACTGAACCGAGTCTCCCGCTGCAGTCGACCCTGCTGGTCGGAGCATCCGTATCACGGCGGAGGAGTACGGTGCGGAATACTCGATCTTTTGCCCATGCCGCCGCTCGCTGCAGATGCGCTGTGCGCCTTCGATCTGACGCAATACGGAATCAGATATACCTGATCTTGCCAGGGTGTGTGGAAGGCTCGGCCACGTTCCTCTCGAGAGTAAAGCTGGATTTACCTTTACCCCATTCACGCTCGAAGCGCCGACGTAGATGTTCTGTGTACTGGTTGCCTTCAGCATACTTCGGCAGCAGAAAAGGATAGGGCTCTGTTTGATCTGCACTAGTTGCTCCATCGAGCGCTGCTCTCTCTCCTCGTCATAGTGGTGTAAGAGCAGTCGCTTGGCGAGATGTTTCTGATATGAGACAAGAAAAGCATCCTTTGCAGAGTTTTCGGCGTCCGGCAAAAAGTAGTACACGCTCACCACGTCCTCGAGGCAGAGCTTCGTGGATCCTGCGTTCCCTAGAATCGCATTGAAGAATGCTGCCAGCCGATCAGAAAGCTTTTTGTAGCTAAAGGAACGCAGAGTCGTAAAGCCGCACCGCAGCCCATCGTCCATCGCTTCCAGCATGCAGCCATTGTAGTCGAAAACAGACATGACGACATCGCGGTACTTTCGAATGATAGAGATGAAGCACTCGATAACGGCGGCGTACGCATCAGTACCTTCGCCTGCGGCGCACACTGCCCCACTTAGCGCAGTAGATGTGTGCTGTGCTACGCTCTCTTTGAACATTCCCTCCATGAGAGGTGCGCCCTTACATTTGCTCCACCACAGAAGATGGAACACCGTCTGCAGTTTCTCGTCCGTCTCGGGCTGACCAAGCGAGCTTAGCCACTCAGAAAACTTGCCGCACTCAAAGACAGATATGCGATCGTCTACCAACGTTTCCACCAGGCGATCCACCGCGTGGTCCTTAGAAATGAGGAACTTTTCTGCGCGCCTCACCTCCTCCTCAATCAGACCCAGACACAGCTTTGCATAGGCAAAGAGATCAGACTCAGCGACGCCGCGGACTTTTAACCGGCAGTAATCACACATGTCGCGAATATAGTCTGCCTCTACGACACTTCGATAGTAGTTTGAATCGGGGAGCATCGACAGCTCATCTTTGATTTCCACAGCAAAGGAAAGGTCCGGGGAACCGTAACCAGCACGCTCGTCTGCTAGAAGCGCGCGGAGATCCTTGCGGAGCTGGGAAACCATCCTTGGTGTCAGCACCACGCTTGACCACTTCCTCAACGCAATGTCCTCCGTCCTGTCCAACGGATTGTCCTCCAAGCTCAGCAGAGACCATTTGTCGGCAAGCGATGAGAAGACGGTTTTGATGTTGACGACGGCGACTAGAAAAGAGCGCCAGGAGCGGACGTACGTCTGAATAGTGGAGCCACTGCTAACCTGAGAGAAAGCAGGCATCACGTTGCTGAGCAAGTGCTTCTCTAGAATCGTACCTTGAAGGGAGTACACAGCCATGATCTGTTGACCTTCCCAAATTTCCTTCCCGTTGACCTTCACTAGGGGCGTGTTGCTGCACGGATGTGAGATGAGATGGTAAACCAGAAGGTAAGCATCCATCACGGTGTTGCACATGTCTTGCGCAGCGCCCTTGCCTCTAAAAGTTGCTTCCCATTGCAAGATGCTACCACACTTGCTCACAACTTCCTTCCACAAATTGGGGAAGTCAAAAGGCACGGAAACTGAATCGATCAAAAGATCGTTCAGAGAGCGGTCGAGCTCCCGACAGCAACTCATCTTATTGATCAGCACTTGAAAAAAGATTAGCTATGATGCAAGGACAGCCCTACCTTGGTCTCCATGCGAATGTGGAAGTGCAAGTGGAGCTTATCAACAGAGACACGAGAGAAAGCGAAGTGCACGAAGGATTTTTTTTTTTCGACATGTTCATCCGGCCATAGAGTGTGAGTTGAACTCTACCCTAGCCCGGTCCAGCTATAAATGCAAAAAAGCTGTACAGACGCGTCAAAGCAACGTCCCCACTCAGCTACATTAGCACCTTCTCTACCTCAAACCCTACCCACACCTCGTCCCGGGGGTCGCCTCACAGTAGCTCACATGATGCTGGGTGGAGCATGCTCGAGTCGCGCTAACACTCTGCTCATCACATCAATGATACAAACATGTTCATGGCCGCAGGTCGCACCGACCCAGCGCCGTCTACAACCAGACCACCGACATCAGTAGCGATACATCGTTAAACTACCCACAGTGTATGTGCCTGACCCTGTCACCACCGGAAGCGGTTTGGCATCAGCAGGGATAGGGGCTGCTTGGCTTCCTTGTATAGAAAGTACTGAACCCCGATAACATGCTGGGGCTGTTCCACATCAGAGTGATGAAATACGCACAAAAAAAACTTCTGCAAATTAGGGACTGCTTTTGCGAGGATGTGATATCCTATCATGGCATTTTTTGGTGCTAGATGCACCCAAATCTTGCAGTCAAACAAGCAACAGGACATGATTTGGGCACTTTTTTTATTTGTTGTACCCATCACCATAATAAAACGAAATGGAAAAGAAACAGCGATTCTGAAAAACAGGAGAAACAAGCGAAAAAAAAAAGACATGGGAGCAAAAGTCATGATGCTCATATAGTGCTTAAGGGATAAATGATAAGTAGTTGTCCTCGCTACGCTCCACGTATTCGCGCTCAACAAGTTTTTCAAGTACTTTCTTAATATCCCTTCGTTGCACTGATAGTTTACCTAATGAAGCAGAAACTTTACCAATTGTGTCATCCAGTGACAGTGGCCCTAGTTCTTTCAGCACCCGCATCACAGCACCTTCAATCGATAAAACATGGGATTTTTCTCCGCGGAGAAAAAAGCTGTTCTTCTCGGGGTTACTTTGTTGAGACCCCAGCTCTATGTAGCGGAGGTCATACGTCTTTTCCTCGCCATTCTGTAAAGCGAAAATGTTTGGATTCAGATCAAACACATGTTGCACCGCCTCCTGCAGCAAACCAGTTTGTACAAAAGGTATCAACGCTCGCTTGCACTCCTCGAGACTTGTGCAGGTTCGAGAGCACAGCACGTCAGCGGACCACACACTCATTTTGTTCATGACAAGCAAGTAGCGCATCTGCAGGAATGAAACTAGGACCGAAAGCGATACGGATTTGTTTGGGATGCTCATTTTCACACGAGCACCGGAGTGCTCCGGTGAGAAAAGCAACCTGCGCCCATTTTGCAGCGTAGCGTAGGCGTCAATGTCGTGAGAGATGACAGTTTGTAATTCAAGGGGAACAGATGTGCGGTCCGCATCCGGAGAGCGACGCGACTCTCCCCACGGAAACGCTGTTAATATGTATGGCTTCACTAGAAATTGCTGCACTCGCTTCGCTTGCTTCAAGTCGTTTCGGTACGTGTCGTTGAGCATGCGCATACAGTTGAAAATGAAGGCAAAGTTCCTATCCTTGATAAGAAGACTCGATAGAATACTCTCCTCACGCACCGCGATTTCACTTTGCTTTCCAGTACCAAAAATATTTTTCAATAGGCGCTCTTGCAGAAAGCGAGTGTAAGACTGGTGGAAAACATCCTGTCGCGAGCAGAGACGGTAAATAACGGCAATCCAGTTGCTTTTCAGACGTAGCTCCTCAACGGGCATGCTTTTACTTTCTTCAGCGGCGTATTTGGCAAGGCGCTTCGCAATTTTCACTGCATTGTCCTCAGTAGCGGTTGGTCTTTCGAGTGCGGCTAAATTGGCCTGAATTCCGTCGTAGATAGCCCTAATGAGACGAGGCTGATGACCGAAAATACCAGAAATCGTTGCTTCAAAGGTTTGCTGAGCCTTCTTCAAAATTCTCAAAATAGACGATGCCTCGCATGAATCGTGTGTCTTCTTGAGCTCCCGATCAGCATACTCTGAAACCGTTTCTCTTAGCAAATCCTCCATCCACGACTCCTCTGCGCCACCGCCAAGTAGATCGTAGAGTGCCGACAATGATTTCTTGCGAGACAACGGATCGCTACCATCGGATGGATCGATGCACTCTTTGCAGAAAGGCGAAAGATAGTTTTTCTCGTCGTGAATGAGAATTCGCAAAACAGACTCGCTCACTTGCTCGTACGAAGATCGAATCAAGAAGCACCGTGCCAATACGTCCTCTTTTTTCACAGCCTTGACGCATTGATTGATGTACTCCACAACACCAAGGGCTTTGAAGACCAACCTTTTCGCGCAATAGTAGGAAGTAAGGCTCTTCAGATACGTTTCTTCGACTACAGAAGAATATAAAGTCAATCGGACGTCAGTAGAGCATCCAAGATTAAGAGAAAAGCGTTTGACGCTCTCCATTTCGCCTACGCTAGTCCGGCCGCCTGATCGAACACGGCAGACAATTTCGTTCACTTTCGCTCTGAACGCCTCCTTCAACTCGGTGGTCAAAATGACATCCATCCACAGGTGACCAACAACAATTTCAGTGGGTTGAATAATGTGCTCAGCTGGCAGGCCTCTCTTTTGCCAGGTCCAGTGAAGGTACGTAAAAATCGACTTCACAACATTTCCTCCTGCTGTGTACTTCTCATACGCGTCCAAGTATGACAATATGGAATCCTTCTGTATCGTCGCCTTCACATTGTTGACTTGCTTTTTCAGCAGCTCGCGCAGAAGGTAGTAAACGACAAGCACTTGTGTACTTTCCACTGTTTCGCCAACAACAGGCGTAGAGTTGCTGCCTCGAACAAGAGCAGGATAGTTCGAGCACTGATACGCAGTCAAGTTATAGACCAATCCATGCGCTTCACATATCTGGCTAATGAGCTTGTTGTAGTCTTTGCATAGGTTATGAGACGGACGCTTCTTGAACTTTTGAAATGCGGTATTACAGATGCCAGCAACCTCTTTCCAAAGCGGGGGAAATGAGCTCTGAATCCTACTCTCTGGCTCATCCATGCTCATATTCGAAAACTGAGACTTTCTGGAATGTACTTCTCAATAATATAAAGTCCAAATAGCTACTCTGCGTGTGCAGGACTGCCTTGTAAGTACGAGTGTCGAAGCATGCGACACAGGGGACAGAGAGTAAATCAAAAAGGAATGTGTGTATCAAGTTGAGTGAAATCAAAGCAGGAACATCCATGCCAGTAAAAGAGGTTGCCTTCTTTATTTTCATTTCCCACGCAGAGAAAGCCATGGTGGTATCAATCACTCCTGAGCAGAAGCATACATCTCAATTTCGCAGTATGCAGTAGCTTGCAATACATATATATATATATATATATATATATGTGTGTGTGTGTGTGTGTGTCAAAACCCTCTCATACTCCAGGAAATACGTCAAAAGAAAACTGAGCTGCAAAGCTCCTCAAGGACACCTGTACTAGCTCTCAAACACTCTCTTCTTCCAATTCAAAGTACACGTGATATTTTTGCGCATAGATCAAATCAGAGGCATGAACACTTATCAACACCTTGACCACAGCTGGCGGCAGTTGATTATTCGCCAAGAGTTATGGATCAGCGCCCCTCATGAGCTTCACGGGGCACGAAACCGCGCGGCGCTCTTAACCCCGAGTTTGCGCATAATCATGCACCCTGGTGGTCCTTGCTTTTCTGAAAAGGTACCAAACGGATCTTCGACGCACGTGCACATACATCGCTGCACCCAAGCTTCACAAACCTCCTGCACACTGCTTCTCAGAATCCAATCCTCAGAGAAACAACGCATTCAATTTTACTGACGCACCACTCATCAAACCAGCGCCTTAAGCTTCCGGCCCACCACGCACCCACCCCCCAAACCACCGACGCCGCGACCCCATGCCCTTTTCCTGGGAAGAACCACCCCCACCATCCTTTCCCCAAAGCGCCCGAAGCCCCCCCCCCGCACACAAACAGGACTGGAAAACTATCTTCACGCTTACCGCGCGCACTGGTATTCCACGTTTCCCTTTAAAACGTGAAGAAACGCGGCGCCCCCCCCCCCGGGGAATTTTCCCCCGCCGCCGCGCCCCCACCCACACCAGCGCACTGGCCGCAAAACGGAACCGGGCGAACACCCACCCACGCACCCGAACCCGCGGGCGCCTTCCCCGCCGAGGGAAAAACACAGGCGCGGCGAGAACCCAAGCAGCCGAAACGCTCAAAAATCCCACGAGCAAACCCAAGAATGACCCCGGCACTGCAAAAAAAAAAGTCGCGCCCGGGAAAAACCGCTGCGGGCGCGCCGGGCCCCCGCCGCGCCACAAAACGAGGGCCCCCCACAGCACGCGACGCCCCAAAGGAACCCGGGGCCGAACATGGCAATGCCAGAAGACATGTCACCGGTATGTGGTGGCAAAATTGAGAAAACAAGTGCCACATCACAGTGCTCTTGGCAAAGAAACCACGCGTTTTTCTTAGCAACAGGGGCCGGCCAACCACAAGCTCCAAACACCGCAGCCGAGCCCCTGGCACGGAGGATTGCTTTCACCCGCATCGGCAAAAAAGAGATGCTGGTTTAAATTGTTGATCCAATTTCTTTTCCACAACATCCACACATTTTGCAGAAAAAAACGAACGCTACCCTCGCACCGCCAAGATGTTTTGTTAGACTGCTTTTGGTGACACCACACAGTCCACACGAGTGCTTCCCGCAAAAAGAACGCCCAACAACCACAGGAACAAAAAAAGTATAGCATTCCAACAGAAACGTGGATATTTTTCCGTTGCAAGGGCCGAAGGCACGCGGGCGCCGCCACCCACAGACACCACGCGCCGAACCCCAACACCCGCATAGAGAACCCGAGCGAGGATAACGTGCACAGCAATCAAATACGCATCCAGGAGAACACAAGACCGGGAAGTCAGCTTAAGTCACCGCCCGCTCCCACGAACAGCCAAGAAGCTTGCCAACTAATTTCATTGGGGGAGAGCCGCGTTAGCGTGAAAATGTCCCCCCAAAGAACTTTTTTTTGCGCTATGCGACGCACATTTCCTCCCGTAGCCCCCCCTCCAAAAAAAAGAAACGACGCGGTTTGACACTTGTTAAAAGGACTTTTTGGCAGACGGGGTATGTTGTGGAGGGGGTCCTCCGGCCTTTGGGTTTGCCGGAAGAAAAAGGAAAACCGTTGTTCCCTCGTACGCGCTCCCTGCTTTCATGCAAAAAGAAACGCTGGAAAGGAATGTCGTACAGATTCCTGACGGAAGGATATTTTGCAACCCGGTGAAAATAGCCAATCCCCGGGAGGAAGGACCTGTTTTTTTTTCTTCCCACGCTGGCAAAAAACAAAGCCCAGCAAACCCACGATGCCGACGTCCCGGCGGCAGCGGGTGCAACTGCAGAGTTTTTAACCAACCCACGCGCAGCGTATTGTCGATGTTTTGTAGAAACAGGTTCTTTTGTTCTCCACGAACACTTTCGGTGGGATGGCGGCTTTACCCTGGCGGGCTTTTCACGCGGGGCGAAATTCAAACAGGGGGAACGACCCCCTCTACAGCGGAGAGGAACGGATTCCGGAACGCCACGCCGAATCGCAGCGAGTGTTGTGTGGATGGCCGCGGCGAAGGGCTTTCCGGCAGCAAAAAAGCGTTTTAAAATGCTATGCGTACCAGGGGATGTTTTGTGTGGTTCGCCATCCTGAATTTTAATGGGGAAGCTTCCTGGCAAGCGCACCCTTTAAGCTTGGCAAAGGCCTGGTTTTATGCTTCTTCATGAGACACTCTTTGTGAACTCCGTGAGGTGTTCAAAAAAAGACGGTGTGATGTTTGAAACGTTGGTGGGAAGGAAAGTTTTTCAATGATTCAATCAGAGTACTAAAAATCGTTATGTTTTTGTTGGAAGCGCCTACTTTATTGTGCATCTAGAGGCAGGAGGGTTTTGAGGCGGGCTGGCGCAAAAAACTACTCCCCAAGTTGCCGGGGATTCCCTTCGCGCCCGAAGATTCGAGTGCCCATGCCAGGTGCTGCGATTGAAAGGTTTAACGCCTTCGGCCATGCCTTCTCTGGTGAACCGCCTCTTCGTGGCTTTACGTTTGCTTCATGCCCCGAAGCCGTGCGTCTTTCTTTTCCTTTCCCTATGTGCGGTGCCTGTTTTCTTCCAGGGCGAGGGGACTGCGACCTTAGTTTGTAGGAGGTGGGAGGTGTCGTTTTTTGTCACCTCCGGCTTGCTCTCCGCGGCGGATTGTGGCGGCGGCGTGCCGTTATGGCCTGGCTGCTCGCCCCCCGCTCGGCGGGGAGGCCAGGCAGCCCCCTATCGCTGCCAATGCCGAACCGCCCTTGGCGATGGTAGGGGCAGGTGTCTGAAAGACGAGGGGGGGGTCGTGGCGGCGTGTCGCTGCTGACGTCGGCGGTCCGGTTGTGGACGGCGCTGCGTCGGTGCGCCCTGCGGCCGTGGGCGCGCCTGTGCCACCCGTGTGGTGAGCGGGTTGCTGGCGGCCAGCGTAATGGCCAGGGGAGCGAGGCTGCCCGGGGGACGGGGTCGGGTGGGTAGCGTTTGTGGCGGGGGTGGTGGTGGCGCCCGGGTGACTGGGTCGGCGCGTTGCTGTAGCGCGTGTCCCGCTGTTTCGTACCTTTCTGTGGTTGGTTTTGCTCAGCTTTTTTTTCCTGCGAAATCCCCTCATGGAAAAAAATGGTGGTCTGGTGTGGTTTTGGAAAGTCTGCTTTGGCAAGAAAAGAGGTGTGGGGTGGCTATGGCAGAGGTTGTCGTCTCGTGCGTGCCGTGTGATAAATTGGGCTTCTTGTTTTCCGCACGTTTTTTTTGGTGATGTTTTTTTTTGTGGGCGGCGGGGTGGTGGTCTCAGGTGATGTGCTTTGTTGGTGAGGTTGCGGATTGCGGGCGTTAGTGTGATCCGTATGAGCGCGGTTAAAGATTCATGATAAGCGGCTTTGTTTGTGAGGTGTCTTGTTCGTTGTATTCTCCGCGTTCTGTTCTTCGTCTCTGGCGGTTCTCGCGTGCCGTGGGTGGGGTGCTGGCCGGGCACTTCGTCGGGTTTTGAGGGCGGGGTGTTGGTGTTTTATGGGGAAATTATGGCCTCCTTCAGGAGCCGTGCGCCTTTCCGAGTGGCGGTGTTTGGGGCTGGGTAGGCGGCGCTGCATTCGGGAGTGGTGCGGTCACGAAAAAGAAAAGGCGGGAGGGGGGCTTGGCAGACGCATTGTTTCTGGAGGGTGCTGTTTCTTTCCGCGAGGGGTCGAGGAGGAACTGGGGACGATGGACTTTTGGTGCGCCCGCAGGGAAGGAGGTGGGACTGCCAGGGCGTTCCTTATTCTCAGTTGTGTCGGCGGTGCTTGGCCGGTGCAATTTTGGAAGCGGGTGCTGCTTTGTGAAAACGAGTGCCTTTGGTGGTGGGTATTCACCCTTCCTCTGGCTTGTGAAGAGTTGGTCTGGCAGTGCTGTGCGGTGGGTTAGCGAGTTCTCTGTCGTGTTTGTTGATTTGCTCTTCTGCAATCTAATGAGGTCATATGGAGACACCAAGCCAATATAGCCTTTCTTTGTCTCCTGTTCTTCTGCTGATTTTTCGTGCGCGGGTCTTGGGTTGATGCTGCGCATCAGTGTGGCCATCAGTTTCTCATTGCACACGGCTTGGATGGGGATGCAAGGGTGTTTCATTAGCAGCTGCCAGGGTTTCAGCCATGACTTTCCATGAAAGTTTTCGATTCATGAGAGCATAACGAAGAGTATCGCTATTTCTCGTGCACTTGCTGAGTTAAGCTGCTCCGTATGTGGAGGCGAGGCGGGAGTTGGTCTTCTGATGGCATAAATGCTGCTTCTAGCATTTTCTGCCAATCCTTGATTGTCGTCAGTTCTTTGCTTTTGAGCAACGCTTCACTCCGTTTTGCTCTGCATGGTGACTTCTCAGTTTCTCCTCTTCGCTTTCTTTGCTTCACATCTCTGCTTGTTCGTATGACTCTAGGTAATGGCTGACACTCTGCTAGATTCTAATGAGCGTGGCTTCAGTCATCGCTCTGGCAGCAGGAGCCTATATCGCTTTCTCTGTTGGCCTCCTCGAGGTAGCGGTGCGTAGAAAGAGGCGGAACGCACTTTTAGCAAAGAAGTTTCCCTACCCTATCACCAAAATTGCTCACCGTGGTGGTTCACTATTGGGTCCAGAGAACACAATGTACACATTTATGCGAGCTGTCAAGGAGGGGCTCTGTGACATGGTCGAGTTGGATGTTAGGGAATCAAAGGATGGGCAGATCGTTGTGTCCCACGATCGCACACTAGAACGTACATGCGGTCCAGAGTACGCGGGGGTGTCGGTTTCAGATTTAGTGGTTGGTAAGGACCCATCTAAAACACTCCCTCAAAGCAAGAGAATTATCGAGTTGGAGTTTACCACCCGCAGCATCAACCAGTACGAGGGGTCTCACAGCGTCCCTGTTGATGACACCACCAGAATTTGTCTCCTGACTGAAGTTTTCGAGAAACTGCCTTCTATCCCGTTGCACATTGACATCAAGGATGGACGGAAAGATTTTGTCGCTGAAGTTCTAAACCTGATTGCTACATACGGCCGCGAAGGCACCACCATTGTGGGAAGCAGCCAACACCGGACCCAACAGTTTATCAGCGAGTACTTTGCGGAGAGGGAGCCTGAAATTCGGAAACGGTATCGCATTTTTGGGGGCCCTCGGGATTTCTTCCGGACGTACTTTCTCTTTTATACGGGATTGCTACCTTACTTCTCCGTAAACTTTGATGTATTCTCGATTCCGGTTTTCACAAGCTCCATGAAGACCGTTGTAGCGGGATCATTTGGAAAAGTCTGCGCTAATGTGGGTGCATTTCTTTTTTCCTCGCCGTTGTTGTGGAGGTACCTTCAGAGCCGAGGTGTCGCAGTGATTGGGTGGAACCTCAACGATGAGGTTGACATTTTGCAAGGAATTCAGTGGCCCCTGAACGGCTTGATGTCTGATGACCCCATCAAACTCCAGCAGCTAATAGATACGAACAAAAGAGTAACCCAGTTGAACGTGCTTATCGGCTAAGTCTTTTTCTTCTACGATGATAACAGTAGCGCCTTAATGCTCTAGTCTCCTAATATTAATGGCAAGAGGAGCCGTGCATCGCGAAGCAGTCGCATACCCCCCAAACGCGAAAACTGTCGCCTCCCAAAGTAGTAGATGTCTATGTTGCACTTGGAAGCAATCGGAGTTTTGTGGTTTTCCTCTCCGACAGATGGCTCTAACGCTTTCAAAGTACTGGAGATACACATTTTCCCACTTCCTTCCTATTTTTCTGCCCTCAGTTTCACTCACGAGGAGATTCCAATGAGTCGCCGCCGATCTACAATCATCGTCGCGTCGGGAGCTATATTCATGTCCGCTCTGCTTGTCTTTGTGGATGGGGCTGTGATGGCAAGTAGGGTCGAGATACCCTATAGCTTTCTCATGTGGCTGCCCACGCTGTGTGCGCTGCTTGGCAGCTTTGTTTTGTTGCTTGTGAAGCCCATGTATATCGTGGGCACAGACACTGACATGGATGACGACGACGATGTGATCAAGAAGGATAAAAGTATGTTCTTCCTAGGAGCATTTCTTCTTTTCACATCCATCTTCCTTTCCGTGTGGAAGGCGGTCGATCCATACGGAAACAAAGGGGTTGCCTGGCCCGGGGTGGCGCTGCTGGTACACTCGGTGCTTCTACTGCTTATGAACTGTGCTTTATTTATTGCACGTATGCAGTATGATGAGTATTGAATATTACGAAAAGAAAGGAAACTGCTTTCAGTACCGGTTTGACATACGTACCGTATTTCTTTTGCTCAATCAGCACGAGAGTACAGCCTTGGACACATTGTTTCATACACGCTGTAAAGCAACACCTTTTCGCTGATTATGGTGAGAAGCCCCTGCTCGGCTTGGCACATACATCTACTTTCATCGCTTGCATTCTATGTCTCTTACTTTGACACATGTCGTTTTCAATAATCAGCTGAACCGTAGAGAGTGAAGTCGAAGGACGGGTCAACGATGGATGCATTGCAGGGATCTGGCCAGGTACTACCTGAGTATTTGAAGTCGATGAAGTCTGCAATTCACTCATTCTTGCAAGAGACCGGTGTTTATGACTCGATACGCGACATTGTTGATACATATATATCAGAGCACGGAGATGAGAGTGTCTCCAGCGAAAACCCAAGCGCCATTATGCAAATTGTGAAAGAAAAAGGAATACTACAGGAGCTTGTTAATCAAATCCAGTCTCGCCCTACTGTAGGCACGGTGCCGTCCATCACCATACCGAGTGATGGCCGATACTACCTTCTTGTTCGACTGAATGGTGGGCGTGCTTTTGTAGATAACCTTGATCTAGCCCCCTCAACTCTGTGCAAGCGCTCTGTTGTTTTTGCTGCTCATTTTGGGAACCAGAGGTTTAGATCTGCAGCAAAGGCGTGCTCTGCTGAACCAATCTTCGATGAAGAGTTTCTCTTCGAAGTGGATGCCACTAGGTTCGGGTTTGGCGAGATGGATCTTATCGAAGTATCAACACCTTTTCACATTGCCGTCCTGCGAGAAGATGCCCAGCTCAACGTCGCAGAGCTACTGGGTGAGAACATCATAGAATGGAGAAAGGTCTTGAAGAGCGGTTACCTAGGGCTCACGGTGGAACTCTGTGGCAAAAACGCTGGGATACCAGCAGGCATTGTAGACCTACAGCTCGAGTTAGTGTCGAAAAAGCGAATTCGGTACAAAGAGGAGGATATTGTGTCGCGTGCCGAGCAACAGCGCATTGCTGTCACGAACGCTGACCGCGAGTTCCTCGTGTACTCTCGGAGGTGGTGGTCAGAGTATCAGGGATTACGACCTACACACAAAGAGCGCAAGGTACGACTATTCGCATCCACTTCAACTGGAAGAATGGTGCCTCTGACCCACTTTGTTTCGCCAATACAAGCAGAGTTTGGTATCCACTCGCCGCAGGATGCCGCCCGCTTTGTCTCACTGTTGCGCGTCACCACCATGGGCACCGGCGCCATAGGTGCGTTGTGCGTCGAGGAAAGCAGCTGGCTGTCGCCTTTCATTTTTCTCTCGCAGAGGCAGGGTCACCACTGCAACCACGCTACTCTTCTTTGCTCTCTTCTACTAGGGTTTGGCATCGATGCTTACTGCGCTATCGGGTCTTGCAACAACGGTGACATCGGCGTCTTCGTTGTGTCCAGGTCTACCGATGCGCGTGGCTCTGCCAAGGTCACGGTGTGGAACCCCACGTCAGGTGAGCGCTCTTCGCCGAGTGAGCAGGCGACATTCGCTACCATCGACTGCATGTTCAACAGCAAATCTTTCTTTGCGAATTGCCAAGCCTCGAACAGCATCGCTACTGCATCATTCGAGTGCTACAATGAAGAGTTCTGGAAGCCGCTGAACGTGCTGAAACTGAGAATGGTGCCCCGGTACCCTCCTGCGCCGCTTCTGTTTGAAACTGTCGTTGCATCGTCGATGGAGCGCTCACTGGAGATTCAGCTTCGGGAAGCGATTTCTACGTATCGCGACTCTTTTGGCGTGGTGACGACGTACGATAATACGGTTTCGTACGTACTGTCGCAGGCGCTGCTACTGTACGAACGCCAGCAGAGCGAAGGCAGCGCCGAGAGTTTTGCTCTTTTTCAAGAATCTGTGAAGGGCACCCTAGGGGTGGGGAAAACATTCAAGGCTATTCCAGTGAACGTTTCATACCTCGACGCCGGTAGCGTGATGGACGTTGTGCGCGCTGCTTCCGTGGGCAGAGAGATTTTGGATATGGTGGTGGACAGCGCTAAGTTCGGAGTGCGTGTCAAGGTATTCTGTTTTCCGGAACGCGTCTTCTCCGTTTGGGTGATGATTGCAGTTAACTACAGCGCCGCCAACGTTTCATAGATAACGTTTTTTTTTTTTCTGCATGCATCGCGTTTTGCAGCGTTCCGGTGTGGGATTACACATAACTTTACTGACTGGCTCATCGACTGCGTATCATAGATTTGTATACACCTCGCTCGAAGGACAGCACAAATACGCAACATGTAGCTCTAGGCGAGCAGCGCACATTGCTTCAGAGAGAGAGATCTTGCAATGAGCGACGTCAAGGCAGGCTAGTATTGCCCTCTTCTAGCTGGCTCTGCATGTCTTTAAAGTGGGGCAGTGCTACCTGCAGCAGTGTCGTAGGGGCTCAGGGGATTTATACCAACAATGCAACTTGTTCTTTGATGTAATGTTAGCATCAGCTACTCTTTTCCTCTAAATCTTTTTATCTCACCACGCTGTGCACCTGCGGTATTAGAATACTTCCACGTTTTCTTCAAGTCGCTGCTTTGTGCTGTTACACTCCTTGTATCTGTAATCTTTGGCACTGTTACAAACTAGCTGTGCAGATGCGACGCTTCACAAATGCCTTGTTTGGCAGGCGCGGCGCCGCATGGTGCGAGGCAGCATCTTTTTGGTCTCACCAGACTCTTTTGCCTCTGATGAACACTGTGTGTTACTTTTCTATGACTAGCGCTGTGCAGGAAGGATCAATCCCCGCTACTAGCTCGAGTATAGGTGACCTGCATACTCCGCAGAAGACAAACGTGTCTGCAGTTTCGACAGAGCACGACATCTCTATCACCGACGGCAATGGTCATCAAGTCCATGTCACTCCGCTGGCTTCATTTGCAGAGTTACGTGATGCACCGCGATGGCTGGCGGAGGGATTGAGGGCGCTCAAGTATCCTTCCACAACTGACATTCAGAAGTTTACAATACCCTTGCTGGCTGACGGTCACGATGTTATTGGACTCGCACCAACAGGCTCTGGAAAGACCGTGGCGTTCGCGGTTCCAGCTCTGGCAGCGTTCAAGCGCAATCCCGATGGCACGCCATCTGTTCTGGTTCTAGCACCCACGCGAGAGTTGGTGCAGCAAACCACCAAGGTGCTTCAGAGCCTCGGATGCGGGCAGGTGCGCGTCTGCGAGGCCTACGGTGGTGCCCCACGAGATCTACAGGCTCGCTGTCTTCGCAACGGTTGTGACGCGCTCGTTGCCTGCCCAGGACGACTCAAGGACTTTCTCGATAGCGGTGAATTGTCCATTCGTAATCTGTCGTTTCTAGTCTTCGACGAAGCAGACCGCCTCCTCGATATGGGATTCCAGGTTCACTTGGATGAGATTATGGGCCACCTCGACTCAGGCTCACATCCGCAGACGATGATGTGGTCGGCGACGTGGCCAGAGTCGGTGCAAGAGATGGCGCGCAAGTATCTATCCAACGATCGTCTCTTGATTCGAGCCGGTACGGCTGGCACAGGGCTGCAAGTGAATGAGCACATCAAGCAGGAGCTTATCTTCTGCAGCACCTTCACAGAGCGCATTGAGAAGCTCGGGTCGCTGGTTGAGGATGGAACCATCGATGACAACAGCGACAAGCTCATCATCTTCGTGGAGCGCCAGACGGATACGGAGGACACAGCCAGAGCTTTCAGCCACCGACTTGGAATCGATGCACGTTACGTAGGGACAATTCACGGAGGCCTGTCGCAGAGGCAGCGGGACAAGGTCATGAGCATGTTCAAAACAAACCACATTCGTCTTCTCGTCGCGACCGACGTTGCCTCTCGCGGTCTAGACATTCCCGATGTGACGTGCGTGGTAAATTTTCAGGCTCCAAAGAACATTGACAGCTACTGCCATCGCATCGGCCGCACCGGCCGCGCCGGTCGCACCGGTACAGCGTACACATTCCTTGGCCAGGGGGACGGGGGTCTCGCAGTAGACCTCGTCGACTACTTGACTCGCTGTCGTGTTACTGTCCCAACAGAGTTAATGCAGCTCGCCAAGCGTCACCAGGATCGGTTGCAGCAGCAGCAGGGGCGCCCCAGGCGGGCTGATCGAGGCGGTTTCTCCAGAAGGGAGGGCAACAGTGAATTTGGCCGCCGCCGCCGCGATCGAGGAGGTTCCCGCGAGTTCGAGCCTAGCAGGTTCAACTCGCGCAATAGCGATAACGACCCTCCATCTACGTTGGACTGGTGAGCACACTTCGGAGAACAGCAGATAGGATGAGCTTGCCTGACGTGTTTCACATAGCACACCTACATAAATCGCTCCTCTTCCGTTCTTGGAGGACCACCCAGTGCACGAACGGTGGATTGCTCCGACAGTAGAGGGTTTTCCATTTGATTCTTTTCCCTTTAGAGATTTGCGGGTGCTTTGCTTTGCTGTTTTTTGCCTGAGGCGACTTTTTCTATCAGTACTGCTCAACTGACTTTTTTCTCTTTTGTTTCTGGCTTTCACTGTCGCCCTGATGACGAGGAAAGGTCCTAGCGTGGTATCAGGGCCCGCCCCCCGCTCGGCGGGGAGGCCAGGCAGCCCCCTATCGCTGCCAATGCCGAACCGCCCTTGGCGATGGTAGGGACAGGTGTCTGAAAGACGAGGGGGGGGGGAGTCGTGGCGGCGTGTCGCTGCTGACGTCGGCGGTCCGGTTGTGGACGGCGCTGCGTCGGTGCGGCCTGCGGCCGTGGGCGCGCCTGTGCCACCCGTGTGGTGAGCGGGTTGCTGGCGGCCAGCGTAATGGCCAGGGGAGCGAGGCTGCCCGGGGGACGGGGTCGGCGCGTTGCTGTGGCGCGTGTCCCGCTGTTTCGTACCGGGCGATGGGCCTGCAGTGGGTTGGGTAAAGTGGAATGTAAGCTCAGGTTCTATGGCTGAATGGATGTTTTAAAAAGAAGTTACTCTCTTCTACTCTCGTGTCCCAACCTCCATATACAATCAGGGGAATGAGTGGTTCGCATATGACGCGTCGGTGTGCGCTTGTCGGAACAGAGCAATAAAGCTTTCTACATGGTCCGAGTAAGTGTTTTTGTAGTCGAGCAGTGCACCCTGCACAGCAAGCAGTTCTTCTACGAAATGTTTTGCGTGGCTTCGTCTGTTGGGGTGGAGCGACGTCTGTGTTCTTCAGGCGAAGCAGAAGGAGGTGAGGCACAAGGATGCATGTATTTCTCCACCGCGAATTGGCGACACGTTTTACTCTGACAATTGAGGCAAGCGTGTTATCCCTCTTTTTGGTTCCTGTGCCGGCGAGCAGTTTTTCTTCCCCCCCCCCTGTTCACAAGCAGCAGGTTTGTTTTAACCTGGTAAAGACATAACAGCCAAACGAAAAACAAGTGAATAATAGAGGAAATGTACGAGGATAGGCAGCACAGAGGCTCCTTACCACATTCGAAATAGCTGCCGATATGCACACTCAGCGCGGCTTATGGAATCTGTTTTTCGATAGCTTCCGCTTTCTCTAGTCTGGCGGTGGGGCAAGTTGGGAGTAGGGTATCGAACGGTCTCTCTTCGTGATGTCACGTACTGGTTTTCACCGCGTCGCGGTGATCCGTTTTTTTTTTTTGCTCTGTAAAATTTTGGCCTCTTGTACGCGAGTCGCTTCTAGTGAGTCGCATCCAATCTTCTTTATCGCCAATTCCTTTTTCTCTTCTCCCGTGTGTGCCTCGCCGTATCTCATTCCATGCGCGGGTTTCTTCCCCCCTCCCTTTCTAGATTTGTTGTTTCACGAGAGGGCTAGTGGCTCGAAAACGTGTACTCCAAGGCGCTACAGTCGTACTAGCCGTTCATACCGGCACAGTTTCGTACAGGTCACATCAAGTCCAATGCTTGTCTCGCTTTCTCTGTAATCGACAGAAGACAATCCATGGCTCAGATAATTGGGATCTCACTGGAGGATCTGCGACGGGCCGCTGATGCCTTATTGGAAGGCAAGCTGGTCGCCATACCGACCGAGACTGTCTATGGTTTAGGTGGCAACGCGTTGATTGAGAGTGCCGCCAAGAGGATTTACACCGTGAAGGGGCGGCCACCTACCGACCCACTCATCTGTCACGTGTGCAACTTGGACGGCGTGCGTAGGTTATGGGATCTGAAGTGGGATGAAGAGGCGGTGGAGCTGGCCTGCGCAATCGGGGCGGCTCTGTGGCCGGGACCGTTGACCATCGTGTTCAAAGCAAACCCGTCCCTCCCGGATTGCGTTACAGGCGGTTCTGGCTATGTGGGGGCTCGCATCCCCAACAATGCGATAACGCTGAAATTACTAGAGATGGTGGATGTTCCTGTAGCTGCTCCAAGTGCGAACACCTTCGGGCATGTGAGTCCGACGACCGCACAGCATGTTTACGACGACTTAGCTGCTCGAGACCCAGAGCTGCTCATCATTGACGGCGGACAAAGCTCGGTTGGCATCGAGTCAACTGTAGCCAAAGTCGAATCAAAAGACTTGGTGGTGGTGCTGCGCAGGGGGTGCATTACAGTGAGCATGATTCACCGCGCTATTGCAGAGAGGTACCCGCAGACGCGTGTTGAAGTTCGAGACATGCGAATCATGTGTGGCTCAATGACGGCGCCGATGGAAAGTCCAGGCCAGCTTCTCACCCACTACTCTCCACGCGTGCCGTCGTCCCTCCTTACACCTGGTAGTCTGGCCATGCTGACAGCGTCTGCGGGTGTGCCGGTCTACGTGCACCGCGGAAAAGATGTTGTACCTCTTAGCGAGACAATCGTTCTTGATTTTGACGGGTACCTATCCCGGTTCAGAGACAGCTGCCTCTCCTACCACGACATGAGCCCTGACGGCAATCCTGAAGAGGGGTGCTTTGCCGTCTTCGATGCGTTGCGTGCGACCGAGACGGTGAAGGGGGCGAAGAGTCTTGTGTTTCCTTTCATCTCTGAGTGGCCACACGACAAGGAAAACGAAGATTTGCTGGCCGCGATGGAGGACCGACTCTTTCGCGCAGCATCAGGCGTGACGGCCGTACTGATCAATGAGGTCGCACCTGCTTCAGGGTGACACGCCGGCTAAAGGACCGTAGAGAACGAGCGGAGAGCGACGACTCGCCGCAACATCAGCTCGCTTGCGAAAACAGAGGGAGAAGGAGGCGCGTGCCGCCGCTCCTAAATCGCTAACTACTTACTAACGGAGAGAACATAAACGTTTCACACAACTGCCGAATTCAGTGTTTAATGGTTACGCTCTTTCCTTTCCTTCCGATTGAACACCTTGTCGGGTGTTGTGCTGCTGCTTTACCAATGATTGGCTACTAGTACAGCCCCAAACAACAACTCTTTTTGTTTCTGTTGCTACACGTGCCAGGGAGAAGTGAGCCCCCTATCCAGTTTGAGAGAGAGCTGCCGCGTGTTTGACGGCATGTCTTTCTGTAAGTCGTAACTCTCCGCTTCTTTCGCCTTTTTTTGTAGTGGCAGTGGCGGTTTTACTGGCACGGATGGGTGTGAGAGGGATGGTTGGCGTGACAGTGTTTTGTAGAGCACACACACAGACAGACATGGGCCCGTACTCGGAACTCCGCGCCACCGTCAATGATAGTGCCCTATCTTTGCAGTGCACCTTCAGCGAGCTTTGCGACATCTTTCCACTCTTTCGTACAACACTCCCTTTTATTCAAATCAACATGGCGACAATTCGAATCTCAGGCTCGGGTTTCGAGCTCAAAGGGTTGACACTTTTCCTTTCTTACACTCCCCAGCCTCCTTACAGGGCATTCATTTTTTCCTCTTCTGAGACTCTTAAAACGCCGAGTAAGTGACATTGAAGTTTCGCAACACCCCTATTAACATACAGAATCCGAGAGAGGTATCATGGCGTCTTTTCACCCTCGCGACGCTTTCATTCTTCACCAGGAGCACATCCAACGCATGAACGAGGGCGATGAAGTGGACACATCGGAGGAACAGAAGGTTCACATTGATCTGCAGCGCGTCACTGACAGCGAATCCACTGCTGTGGTAACTTTCTCTCACGAGGATCACACCCTAGGAAATCCCCTGCGGCACGTTCTGATGCAGAACGTTGCCGTGACGAGCGCCGGCTACGCGATTCCCCATCCACTAGAGCCGAAGATGCTCTTGCATGTGCAGGCTTCCGACTACGCTGTAGAGGCTGTGGCCCACGGTCTGGAGCGTCTCGCAGAAATCTGTGACGACACAATTAGTAGCTTCGATAAGTGTATGGTAGCACAGCATCGCATGGCTGTTTCTGCGCGGCCAGAGTAGAGCATATGCCATGTACCAGCAAGCAGCTGCTTTAGGTTTGGGTGGGGGACAGAGGCTTCCAGCTGTAGGTGGTCGGCCTTTGCTCTCCCCCGCTATTGCCTCTACCAAGAGCTGTTTGACGCAGCGGACGACGTCCCTTGGATGTTTCTTCCTGCCTAACTCACCCCCAAAGTTCGCTTAAGATGACACGTGGTAATTTCTTTTCGTGTGCCTCGTCTGTCAACCAGGTTACTGAGCGGCAGGGAAGAGTGCGTTTTGCGAGCACATTCCAATAAAGGAGTAATATCTCTTTCCCTCAAGATGTGTGGCAGCGAACAACGCTAATACGAGGCTACAGATCCAATGTGCTACGATGGCCCCCCGACCAGGTTTTATGTTCTCCCTGATCATTCCGGCAAGTACACGAGAGAAGCGGCTACTAGCTCAGGAGTCCATGAGAGGGAAAAAGATGAATGGTGCGCTGCAAGTTGTTTTTGCCTCATGCTATCTCCTCCCTCCCTTATACATTTGGCTGTTTTTCTTCTTTGGACGGTAGCCGGAGCTGGGGCCGATCTAGGGCTCATCATAGGAGATATATGAATGAGCTCAAACGTTCCGCAGCGTGTGCGCGATGGCGCCACGCTATCCGCCTGCATACTCGAAGCGTTGGAAAAGCGCGGTGATGATGAGGTGATGTTTGCACTTCTCCGGCACCGCCACTGTGACTCCTCGAACGCAGGGTGGCTAGAAGGAAGCAGCGGTGCAGTCGATGGCATGGAGGCGGGTATCACAGTAGAGCGCGTGACCAAACGAATATGGTGTGCATTCGTAGCACTGCTGGAGCGGCGGGTCTTCGCCTCTTCACATGACCATGGTACGCTACTTCCTGTGGGAGGAGCGCATGGCACGCCGGGCGATGAGCCTGGCGTGGTGGATGAGTGCGATGTTGGAGTTTACAGCCGAGAGACCTTCTACGCATGCCTGGTGGAAAGTATCTGCCTGTGCCTGGGCTGGACGTTTTGCCTGTTTCGCCCAGATGATCCGCCCTTGCGGTTGCAGCGACTGGAACAACGTCGGAGGCCGCGCTGCAAGCTACACTCGGACGATATCGCATCGCTGCTACGCGGAGCACTCTCGGTAGATGAGAACAACGCTAGCAGCAGAGAGCTCGAGGCGGTGGGAGCAGGCACCAACCCACCAACGCGGCTGCCGGTAGCACAGATAGACGACAGTCGTGTCGCCTACTACATGTACACCTCCGGCTCAACAAGAGACCCAAAGTGTGTGGTAGCTTCTCGGGGCAATCTGCGAGCGTACCTGCTGCGCTTCATTCTCGATAAGGATGGTCTCGCCGTGGTTGATCCACGCTGTCGCTTTTTTTGCCTCTCTTCCCCGTTCTTTGATCCGTCTATCGGTGATATGCTCGTGGGGCTCTGCACACCCCACGGTGTCCTCTACACATGCACTCAGGAGGACCTTCTCAACGGCCGGGTTGCGCCGCTGCTGGCCTGCGTGCAGCCGACTCATGTGGTGAGCACTCCGGCTGTTTGGTCTTCTCTCACCACCGCCGGGCATCTGCTGTCGTTTCTCTCCTCCTCAACCCCTCCAATGAAGGTGTTTCTTGGCGGCGAACACATGTCTCAGGAGCTGATCAACACCTGGGCCGACAAGGTGGAACTGTACAACGTCTACGGTGTGACTGAGGTCACCATATACCAGTCGGTGTGGCGCATTTTTCCAGGCACGAGGGCAGAGGACGTGAAGTGCGGCCCCGGGGTGGGCACAAGGATTCGTGTTCAAAGCCTGGATGCTGCATCCGACATGTTTCTTGGCGACAGGGACGCTTCCGAATCGGAAGGAGGCTTATGTCAGGAGCTTTGTGAACTTGCGAGGGCCGACTACGGGGAGGTTGTTCTTTATGGGGATCAAGTGTGCTGCGGATATACGGAGGACACCGCGTCGTCGTCGTTCGGCTACGACCCCTCGACGGGCGAGCGCTTCTTTTGTACAGGGGATATCGGGCGGCTCGTTTCGACTGGTGTGGGAGGCCGGCCGGAGCTGGAGCTGCGTGGTCGTCGCGACTGGGAAATGAAGTTGAACGGTCAACGCGTGGCTTTGGAGGAGGTGGAGGGTACTGTTCAGCGGGCCCTGGAGGGCCTTTCTTCTCAGTGCGCCTGCTTCTGCATACAATCCACATCAGGCACGCCAGCCATTGGTGCGGCGGTGGTGCTGACAGACGTTGTCAGTGGGGAACTCTTGAGAGACCACAAGGAGGGCGTGAGCGCCGCGTTGGAGGAACTGCTTGCGCTACACCTGCCTTCCTTCATGGTGCCGCGCCGCTGGCTGCTGTTCGCCAACGGAGCTTCATTGCCGCAGACGCCGACGGGCAAGGTGAGCCGTACCCAGCTTGCCGTAGACGCTGTCCAAGAGCAACGAGAGGAGCTTGGTGCGCAGCCCAAGGGAAAACATGACGGTTGCAACTGGGAGGAGGATGAGCTGTACAGAGTAGTGCAGTCTGTGTGGCAAAGCATGCTGGGTGTACCGATTCGCTGTGACACGCACTACATTCACGCCGGGGGTGACTCACTTGGTGCTCTAAAGCTCAGTCACGCCGTGTACCTCAGGCTCCACGCCGGCTCCCATGCCGGGATCGACGAGCATGGTAGACTTCCTCCTCCTTTCCAGCCCTGCGTGTTGCTTCAGCACCCCCGCTTCGGCGACTATGTGCAGGCTCTGCGCGAGGGGTGGACAGCAGCTCCTCTTAACGATGAGCCGAAGCCTGCGAGTGGCGAGGCAGTGCCAGCATTGCTACCCCTTTTGCCATCTCCACAAGTTCTCAGCCGTGCAGAGACAGCTGCGGATTTCCTTTTCCGCGAGGTTGTTGCCGCACAAGGCGCCGGGATTGCCGACCGCCTTCTTCACCACGGCCTCGTCGACGTCAACGGGCACAACAGCCGAACGCACCGCTGTAGCACACCCCTGCACGTGGCTGTTGCGAGCTGTTACTCTCTGGAGCAGGAATTGCCGACACTGCGTGTGGTGGAAGTGCTGTTACAGCACGGTGCCAGGCTTACGGCTGTAACGCCGGACGGCGTGACTGCTGCTCATTTGGCGTCAAGCAGGTCTGCCACCATTCTTCAGCGTCTGCTAGACCATGATCAGGGTGTGGTACACTGTCGTGACATCCGTCAGCAGTCGTTGTTGCACTTTGCGGCACGTAGCGGCAACGTTGAAGCAGTTCGTCTTCTTCACCACTACGGCCTGAAGGTCGACACACGAGACAAGTGGCAGCGCACTCCGGTGCACTGGGCTGTTTTGAATGGACACACAGCAGTGCTGGAGGAGATGGCGTTGCGCTGCGCCTCTTCGGCAATCACAGTCTCCGCTACGGCGATTGTCAAGGCTCCAGAGTCGAACGGCAGCAGCGCGAAGCGGCACCGCTTCCCAGGCAACGAGACAGCTCGTTTTACGCGACTTGCGCGCAAAAAGACATACCTGGCGTATGAGACGCTTCACGAGATAGCCGACCGTATGCACCCGGGGAACGATCAAGTTAAGCGACTATGCGATTGTCTGGCTCCCTCAGTGGGTGAAGCTGCTGCGGCAGAATAGCAGAACAAGGCTACCCATACTCCGCAAGCGAAAAAAGAAAACCCACTCAATAAGTCAAGGGACCACATATAAAAGCACATTCAACTAGCACTCCAATGCGAGGGGGAGAGGTTAGCTCTTCCTCTTCCATCTTTTCTTGTGCTGGAGAAACCGGAGCGCGCGATGTCAGCTGTTTCCTCATTTTCTGTGGGCCATACGCCCTCTCTGAGGCAGTCCCTTGCTGAGGTGCTGAATCTCTCTCATGCCACCTCCATGCGCTCTTCTCCCTTTTTTGTTTGCGTTGTTTCGCTCACTCTTTTTGCCTCACCGCATAAACAAAAATGTCTGTTCGGGTGGGCTTGCTGCTGCTGCTGGCGCCAGCGACAGTTATACCCTCCACCTTGGAAGGAAGGACACACCAGAAACGAAAAAAAGGGGGGAGCTCGCAGCTACGCGGCAGTAAAAGGTAGGGGGCTTGCCTCCACCCACGCACGCACACACACAGGCTTATAAAAGGAGGGCGGGGGAAGAGAGTCTTCGAGTTGTATATAGAGTATAGAGGGCGCCATCGAGGGAAGGAGCGCAGCAGGTTTCTCTCTTTTTATTTTTCTCTTTTCTTTTGCCTCTAACCCCACCCCATAGGAACTGAGCTTCAACAGGATTGTGCCAAGCTCAGGAGCGCCTCATCGAGCCCTTATACCGACAGGCAGAGCACTCAACGCACCGATCCGTTCTCCGTGTCCTCTGCACACCACTGGCTCAACGAAATGCTCGCAGAACCCAAGTCATCAGTAATACGTGGGGACCGTAAGCACATCACGTCCAAGTTTACGGATGGGAGCGAGGTAATTGAAGAGTATGACGTGGTGACAGATGCCTTGCTGTTGAGAAAGCGCCGCAGCCGCAATGCCCTTGGCGGCTTCTCTGACTGGTCTATAGAGGTCGGGACTGAGGCATCATCGCGCAACCTGGACCGGGCCTTGATCGTAGAGTCGAGTGGAAGTCCGGTGGTAGTGCGACAGGACACGAGGGAGAGCTACGTGGTGCGAATTCGCAATCTCCCGTATCCCAGAGATGTGTTTTCTATCACAATCGAGCGCGAAGATAGGGACCCTGTCGGCAAGATCGTAGTGCGTACATCAAACAAGAAGTATTTCAAGATACTTGACATCCCTGACCTGGAGCGGGCGCGCATTCCGCTGGTGAGCGCGCACCTTTCCTACGATGTGCAGCACCAAACACTTATCATTCAGTACAAGAAGCCGCTGTCTGTGCTGACTGCTGAGGCTGCTGCACGGAAGGAGCGCGCATCTATGCCCTCGAAGCGCGTCGATGACAGCAACCCCGACTGCAAGCAGCAGTAAGGACACACGTCTTGGTCTTTCTCTTTATTCTTCCTTTGCTCTACTTGCAGCTTCCTTAGCCGGGGGAAGACTCAGTAACGAAGCGAGGGGCACTGTGTGTGTGTTGTGTGTGCGTGGCTCTTTGTGTGTGACGGTGTGGGAGCCAAAGGCTAAGGGAGGGAGGACTAGCACACGGGTGTCCTCTCTGCACCTCGACCTCCTCTTTGATTCGTGCTCTGCAGCGACTAGTCAATGCCTGTAAAACTGTGGTGCACTGCACCGTCTGTACGTTGCAGTCGTATTCTTTGCTGGAGTGTGACGTTGCAGTGCGTTCTGTCCTCGCGCGATGCGAGAGGGGGGGGGGGGTCGCCGTGAGGCAGGGGTGGAAGGGGTACCTTCTTCACTCTTCTAGTTACTCTCTCGCGTGTTCGAGTCTGTTTCGACACCTCAGTTACGCATCCCATAAACACAGACCCCAAAGAGGTGGAAAGGGGCTGTGGAGTGCTGCTACTCATGCGCGCCTCTCCTCTTCAGGCTCGTGTATGTCTCACACCGCACGCGGGAGAGCCAACTGCTACCCAAACAGCTGAATGTCTCTGCTGTCGGCTTTTGAAATTGTTACCCCGCTTTGTGCCTCATCCAGATCGCGCGCATTGCTGCGTGAGTGCTGCCCCCCTCTGGCTCTCTCCTCTCTTTGGCTAGTCAAAGTGGGACTCGTACTTTGTGATCGTCAATCAACTGTTTTCATACTCTCTCTTTTCCTTCTTTACCACATGCTATTCTCGCCTACGTAGATATACTCAGCAGAGGCACCCTCGGGTTTCATAGTTTTCGTAGTAGTCGTGCAGCTTGCTCATCGCTACGTCAACAGCCATTCCTTCCACCAACTACCTCCTCGCGACAGTTGCCCAACGGGGGAGAGAATTCTACTATAGAAGACGAAACTCTCCTAGTAGCAGCAGCAGCAGCACTTTTAGTAGCAAGAGGGGCGAGCTGGGTCGCCTCGTTACATAAACACACCACGTGGCATCGCCTGCTATAGGGGCAGTGCTTTTTAAGCTCTATTTGCGCGGTGCGCACCTTGCGTGGGTGTACATTTGAGGTTCACTATACATTTCCGCTAGCTCATCACCATGGTGCGCAGTACAGCTCGCCTGTTGGTTCGTGATCCCGTTCCGACGGACACAAAGGCGTTTTACACGTGGTTTAGCGGTCAGGCCTACCGTCAGGAGCGCGTGATTCCTGGTGGCTACCCTGCTGTTCGTATATATCCAGTGTACGGTAAGCGCTGGTTTACAGGCCGCACCGTGGTTGCCCTAGTTGCCGGTATCTCCATCTTCGGCGCATGGGTGCGCCCAGAACGTGAGCGCTACAACATGGAGATGATGATCGAGTTTGCGGAACGCCAGGCCGCGCATCTTCCATACCAGACCGCCGAAGTGAACCTACGCTGCTTCATTTCAGGCTACAAGCGCTACCGCTACGAGAAGGAGAACCTCATCGACAAGGGCTACGTCGGCCTCACGTCGGAGTTCCGCAAGTTCTTTTACCACAGTGACGTGTGGCGCCCGCCGCTGCACGACGTGCTCATGCACCCTTACGTGAAGTACGGCGGTCCGTTAGGTAGCTACAACTGGTCTGTTGGCTACTTCTAAGCGACTGCGCGTCAGCGGTGCACACCTAGCCTGGTCGTGAAGCAGGTCTTGCCTGTTTCTCTTTGTCTTCTCGCTATGCACGCTTAGTCTGGCTCTCTGATTTTTCCGAGGCCATCTTGTCTTTGCTCTTTTTCGCTCCTCTTTCTCCTCCGCACACTGTGTGTGTGTGTGTGTGCGCACACATATGGTAGCGAGATATGTGCAAAATAGGGAGCGGGATGCACACTCCTTTTCTCATTCATCTTTCGCTCAGACGTACACCCTTTTGTTTCTCTCGCTGCAAGTGTGCCTCTGCACGGGGCGGTAAAGGGTAATCAGGTGAAGGGCTTGACGTTTTTCTGCAAGTTGCTTTAGTGCTATGTGATGAAAAAAAAATGAGAAAAGAGGCATATGAGCTCGGCAGCAGTCATCAACAGGGCCTCTGCGCTCTTTTGCGCGTATGTGCTGAGGAGAGATGCCTAACCTGGTCTCTCTGATCGCCTGCCCATATCGTAGCCTTTGACAGCCTTCTCCAGCTGTCTGCCGTTTCCTTTTTCTTTGCGTAGAGAAGAAATGGGAGAGTTAAAGGGAAGCGTCCCAACGTTTGCGGTTTCGGCTTACTCTCACAGCTCGAATTTCCTGTTGCATTGCACAAATTTCGCTGGCATTTCTCTTCGCTTCCTCACATTGCACATCTTTTGGTTCCCCCTCCGCTTTCTTGGCAAACAGGCCACGGTAACGCTCTGTTTTTTTTTTTTGTTTTCTTCGGCAACAGGCCAACAGCTGGCATTGCCGTCGCATTATCAGCGCTGTGCTATCGCGGGTATTTCTTGTTCTTGTGCTGCCAAGGACGATCACCGCAGGCTGTTCAGAGGACTAAGAAGACGAGAGTGAGTTCCATAGAAAATCAGCTCAGCACCTTCTTTTTTTTTTTCGGCTTGCTTGTAGAGTGGGCCAGTCGGTTCCCCCATCGCGTGTCGTGCAGCATTAGGGCATTGTGACTGTGCACCCTTCGACCAAGGCCAATGGGATCGTCGTCGCCTCAGGTCAAACTGGACAGCGCTATCCGTACCACTGACGAGTACGCAGCCGCCTTCGACCTCGAAGTATGGAAAGCGCAGCAGCAACTCCAATACCAGGCACAGCTGCGTCAGGCGAAGGAGCGGCTGGAGCGCCGCCTGCGCAAGGAGGCACGAGAGTCGGAGAAGAAAAAGATGGCAGAGCTTGAGCAACTTCGCCAAGAGCTAGAAACAATGGGACACCGGCTACAGGTGGCTGGTGAGACGCTGGAAAAGCGCACCGCTCAGCTGGATGCTTGTGAGGCCGCTTTTAACATAAAACGAGTGAAGGTGGCAGAACAGCATGAGGCGTATGTCGCCCGCGCCGAAGAGCAGGTGCGCCGCAGTCGTGAGGAGGCCCAGATTTCCCAATCCAGCCTTCAAGCAAGATTGCAAGAGAAGGACCGCACCATTCAGCAACTGCAGGAGAGAGTCAGCTCAGCGCAGCAAGAGTATGACCTACTCCGGCGACGCGCAGCGCGTTACCTGACCGAGCAGACCGACACCGACGGCCAACGACTACGGGAGCAGGAGTGCGCGCTGAGTCTGGCGCAGACACAGCTGGCGGAGGTGCAACGCCAGCTGCGAGAGAAAAGCGCGGATGTGGACCGTCTGGCAGAGTCTAAGGCGACCTTAGAGCAGCAGCTGTACGAGTTCAAGCGGCAGCTCGCGATCGTCACGCGCAAATACCATCGACTCTGTGAGGAGTACCAGACACGTGAGTGGGAGCGTCTGCGCAGGGAACAGGAGGCTCTGAGCACGGCGAAGCGAAGGCAGACCCTACAAGCGCATCGACTACAGCAGCAGAAGCAGACGTTGGCGGCATCTTTTCTGCCAATTGGCTTTATCAACAGCGCTGCATATACTACCGCGGGGAACACGACTCGCAACGTTGCAGAACAAGATGACTTTTACGCAATGTTGACAGATCTGAAACAGGAGGTGGCGAGTGGGCTAGCAGCGATCAACCGAACCTCTCGTTCAGGTTCCCTTCCCTTCACTGTTGTCGAGAGACCTGCAGGGGCTCTCCGCTCGACTGCCCACGACACCAGCTGCCACTCCCAAACATCTCCGCAGTCACGCATGCGCGCTATTTCCGTCACCGTCGCGGAGAGCGCTGGGGACTCTTTAACAGGCGCCCCTTCCCCTCAAGACCCCACATTAGAGTCGTCCTCTGTCTCTGGGGTTTCACGCATTTCACAGACAAAGCCGCCACTGCGCACGCAGCAGAGGTTGCAAGTGGGCGCGTCTGGTGCTGAAACAAACGTAGTGGTAGACATGGGCGATACTTCTATCGACAGCACCTACCCTCCAGCTGACTTTCAACCCTGGTCGGCATCCATACTTGAGGGTGAAGAGGACGGCGTTGCTCCTCTGCCGTCCGTGCGCGCCGGCACCCTTCCCCCACTCGCCCCGGCACAGCGTGGCCTGGAGGAGGCGTTGCCTGACACTGCTTCACCGCATATCTCACCAACGCCAGAGGAGTTCGTGCTTGCCAGGGATGCGCCGCTGGACCACACGTCCAGCGCTGCGAAGTCGGCAGCGGCGCGGCGCGATATGGAGGTCTTTGTGCACCAGCTGAAGATGAATCGTGAGAAGCTCTTGGAGACTGGCGTGTACTCAGAGGATGATCACGTGGTGAAGGAGATGCGGGAGAAGATACGCATGTACGAACAGTACTTGACTCAGCAGCGGCAGTGACGGTTTGGCAGCATGGGGCCGGTAATCCCGATAGCAGAGAAGATCGACGGTTTGTCAGGCGCTGTCACGCCACCCCTAGTCCAGGCATTCTACAGGTGTTTTGCCGAAGGAGACGGCTTTTCCTATCCTCTTTGTATCACTACTCCCCTCTCTCACGCACCCACTACGTGCTCCTGCCTTTCTCTTTTATTTTCAACATGACGTAGGCATACGTCGTGTTACCTGCAGTTCCCGCCACACTCCCGCTGAACCCACCTGACTACACACAAAAAAGAAGCGTATATTATGTGAAGTATTTTGAGAGACTCTCGCTTTCTGCTTATGCGTGTTTGCGCTTCTTAGTGGGGCTCACTTTTGCTCTCTCTCTCTCTTCTGCCTCGGATAAGAGACAGGAAAAGATGTCCGAGCACGGGTGATAGTGGTGGTGGCGGCGGGGCAGGGCGTGCGTGCGATGCCAAGGCTCTCTACAGAACAGCAGCTCTGCCGCTGCAGCCTCAACAGGCCCAGGAACCGACGCTGATGCAGACAGTTGTGCAGTAACGTTCGGTGTAATGGTGCTCATGGTCGCGCCCGCGCCCCTGCTCTCCTGGCAATGGATCCTTTCACGTATGAAAGATGTTTTTTTTCTTCATCTTTCATCTTTTGTATGAGCTGCTGTCTTGCCTGCTTGAAGAGAGAGCGGGGACACCTACCACCACTGCACACATACAACCGCTTCTACTCACACACACATCCATCCGCGCCTCTACAAAAAGGGATTCCCCCCCTATACGCACACACACACACACTCGTGCGCGATACGTATGCGCTCCAGAATTCCACTCTCGATCGTCTTCTCTGGAGAGGGGAGGCGACACGCCATTCCACACCGCACCTTTTGCGTAGCGGCTCAATCAGAAGACGGAAGCGCTGGTGTGAGTGCCGACACCGGCATCGCGGAGGAAGGCGTCGCATTCTTCCGGTACTTAGACTCCAATGACACACGTATGCCGTCACATTCGCACCTTAGGGCCTACGCTCATTCGGCGGAGGAGTACGAGACGTATGTCGGTGAGGAGGTGTGGGACGATGCTGATGGGACACCCACGAGCGCATCGAGGCAGCCACCTGAGCGCGATACAGGGAAGGTCCAGAGCGGAAGCGGCTCTTGCTACGCTACATCGGATGCTGTCGCACCGGTGCCGAGCTTCCGCAGCGTGGTGGAATGGGTGAGTGGCGTTTTCGAAGAGGACTGGACCTCCGATGGCGTTGTGTTGTGTGGCCGCTATGTTGTGGCGGACGACGGTGCGTGGGCGGTGCCCTCTCGCTCCCCCACGCTTTACACTACACGCGAGGTGTTCTTGCTGATGCGCAATTCGAGCAAGTTCCTCCATGACGTGCACACACAGGTGGTAGATCTGAAGGCTGTGGCAAAGAGAGGTGCACACAGCGGCTCTTTGACCCTCGAGTTCACGCTTGCCAAGTCTCTTGCTGGATCTGGAGCGAGTGAGATGCGGGCCATTCTTCCGTACCCGTTGTACTTCAGCCCACAGACGCGCACCTGGGTGGTGAGGGACACCGCCGCATCCTTGTCCTTCACCGGAATCGGCCAGCGTATGACTGACGTGTGCTTTCCTTCGCTGATGGCGTGGACGGAGGCGGAGCATGATAATAATTTTCGCTTCATGCAGCGACGAATTGAGCAGGCTGCGCTGCTGGAGCGTACCTGTGCCACAGACCCGGGATTTATCTCCCGCCTCGTGAGCGCCTTCGATAAGGAAAAGCATCTGGCGTACGCATCTGATGGTGCTGCGGGGCAGCAGCATCCCTATCCGCGCCTGGCGCTTCTTCTCACGGTAGACTTGCTTTTTGAGAGCTCCTCGCTTCCGATTTACCTGTTGAGCTCGAAGGCGCGTGTGTTCGAAGTGGCTTCTCGCACCTCGGTGACATGGGGAGCAATTAACGACGCCTCACAGTGGCATCTGTGGACTCCACTACTCGTCGATGCGGACACCAGCGGGGCAGACGGTGCTTTGGATGCCTCTGCCGCTGCTCCCACTGTTAAGGCGGCTTGTGGATGCGACGATGGCATCCACGCTGCACCTTTGGGAGAGGGCGAAGAGTCAGACGAGACAGAGGAGGAAGAAGAGGACGTGGCCACTCGTTCTCTCAACTTTTTCCGCATGTTCCGAGGTATTGGGCACTGGAATCAGTACGTCAGTTCAATGGTAGCGCGTCTCCAGCAAAGCCGCAGCGATGCCCTGGGCCTCGATGACTCGAACAAGCCCTCTCGCGATGTTCAGCATTACTGTGTGATTGCATCCGAAAGCGCGGACTTGGTCAACTGCGCGGATACGCTGACAAAGCGTGGACTTCCGCTGGAGCTAATGCACCCAGAGTTGCTGCAATTGAGCGGAGAAGCAGCTGCTTTTATGAAAAGGCTAAGTGATGGCTTGCTCAAACAATCCGGCGGGGACAACTGAGTGAGGAAAAGCGAGATGAGCAAGCAGTGCTGAGAGACTTACGTGCGTTCGAGGTGCTCTTCTAGCGCTTGTCTTATGTCCGTCTACGGGCACTGAAAATGGTGCCTGTCTCTGTGTACGTGTCTCTTCCTGCCTTGCAACCGTGTGTAAAGCGTTCAAACCATCCCCAGAGCCGCGGAATATCGACAGGAAAAGTGATGCTAGCAACGAAACGGCGGAAAAGGATGCGTGCTGAGAAGAACATACACGGGACCTCGACAGAAACACAAATAGACACCAAGCACAGTTATACAGTCCACCGTGGTGGCGACGAGAAAATTTGAAGTTCTCAGCGAGGAGGCAGATTTGACTCCTCGTAAGCATGCGCCCTTACGCTGCAACTGTACAAAAAAAATAGGAATGATATCGTACTCACGATAAGCGTGACCTTTGTTGTGCTTCTCAGCGAGGGTGCAAAGGGAAGTAGTGCCATCAACCAAAGTAAACTCGCTGGGGTCAGCCGGCGGGCGAGGGCGAGGAAAAGAGTGAGACGCACGGAGGACACGAGGCAGCACGGCGCCAGCGGCGCGACCCGAGTGCTTCTTCCTTCCCTCTTCTTCATTCCCCATAAAGGAACAGCGCCGCTAGTGTGCACTGCCGATGCTGCTTCTACACAGGGTGACCCCCCCCCCCCACACACACAAATACGAATTTCTCAGCTTTAAAAACATTCCTCCCCATTCTCTCTCTCCTCTCTCTCCTTGATTTTAAATGATCCCCGCCGATGGGCCATTTCAGAGTGTAGGTCCAGACTTTTCTGTACAGCAGAAGACGCACGCACTCCACACAAAAAGGAAGGAAACGCAGACAGACACGTTTGGGGTGTGTTCGCGGCGCACCAACCCCACCTGACAACCTCCAACCCAAACGCTTGCGAAGGGGAAGCGCTTTGTGTGTGTCTGTCTGTCTTTTCAAGAAGCTCAGGTCTTTCTTTGCCCCCCCCCCTTTCCCTCCCTCTCTCTTGTTCTGCTTCCGTGGTTGCTCTCTCTTTCCCCCCTCGCTGTTTGCTTGTTTTCTCCTTTTTTGTACACGTGTGTGCGTGGTGTGTGTGTGTCCTACGAAGCAAACACCTTCACATCGCACGAGCATCGAAGTTGAGCTCGCACACGTACACATACACACTCGAACGCTGTCGTCGGCCTATGCATACGCGATCAAGGGCGGAAGCTGGCGTTGTAGAGACACTTCCTGGGGCTGAAATAGGCGCCGCTGACTTTCTCGTCTTCTTTTTAAGCCCAGAAAAGGCCAGAGGATCGACAGCAGCAAAGGTGAGTTTTAGTACTCCTGTGTATCTCGTTGCCGCACTACATTAATCAAAAGTACAGACTGTACTGCCAACGTGTATCCTTGCTACTCTCAGCCACGCAGTCCATCAACGCATACACAGACCCGCACTACGTAGACGTCTCCTCGAGAATTATTTGTATCGTTTTAAAAGTCCCCTCCCTTCTGCTCTCTGAGACTTGCGGGCTCATCCTCGCTCCGCCTTCTCTCCCTCTCTCTCTGTCTGTATTTCCCGTCTCTCGTGTGTGTTGCTCCTCGCCTTTTTGCTTCATTTTGTACTGTCGCCTCTATTCGCGTGCCTACACGTGTGTCAAGGGCGCAGTGCTCAAAAAAAAAAGGCACCGCACCTGCAGGCCCACAGAGGTAGTAATAAGAGAAGAGCCAGTAGATGGAGCAGAGGTCTTGACAAGGATAAGGACTCCTAGTAAGAAAGAGGCGGAAATCATCACAACATATATATATATATATATATATACATATACACCTCTATCTATCCATTTTGTTATACACGCACACACGTACACTCTCTGATCCATCAAGGCAAGGATAAGGAGCGGATACGTCTCTCTCTCTCTCTGTGTGTCGATGCTCTTTGACCCTTTTCTTGTCCCTCTCTATCCCTTGTGTACTTCATTGTCGTTGCCGGTGGTGCGAGTGTCTGGTTCATTTTGCTGTCGACTTTCTCTTTCGTGTTGTCTGTGCTTGCGGTTCTTTCTAACGCTTTTATCTATATCAGTTCACCACTGCGTGCTGCGTGTGTGTGTGTCTCTCTCTCTCTCTCTCTGTATGTAGTGCTTGTTTGGCTCTCTCTTTTTTTTTGTCTCGCCTTTGAACCTCCCCCCCTCTGCTTTTCTCTCTCTCACTGTGTGTGTGTGTGTCTGGGCTCCTCTCTCCATCCTGCTGTCTTATCAGCACATTTTCTCGTGTTGATCCACCATCTTTTTATCGGGCTGAAAAATTGAACAAAAGGCATTGACGAGAAAGAGGTAGTAAAATGGCCACTGGGAAAGTGGTCGGCGATGTGGTGCAGTATCGCCTGGATACTCCTATTGCAAGTGGTGCCTTCAGCACCGTGTGGCGGTGCACGGAGCTCTCATCAGGGCAGACCTACGCCATGAAGATTGTGGAAAAGAGGGTCGCCGTGCGCAACAAGATGACAGGGGCTCTTATTCGTGAAGTCAACGCACTCGAGATTGGTGGCAGCTCCCCGTACGTGACTGGGCTTGTGGACAAGATGGTATCGAAACACAATTACTACATTGTCATGGACCTCGCCGAGGGTGGAACGCTGCTGGACATGATTCGTGAGCGGCGTCAGGAATTGAAGCAAGCGCAGGTGTCGTTGCCTAGTGGCCGCTCTCTGCTAGACTCTCTGCAGTTGTCGGGCACGCCGTTCATGCCTTACGATCGAGTGCGGCACTACTTCAAGCAGCTCCTGCTGGCGCTGTCCACACTGCATGACCGCAACGTTGTCCACCGTGACGTCAAGCCGGAGAACATTCTGCTGAACAAACGTCGGACACGATTGGTGCTCTCCGACTTTGGTTTTGCGTGCCATTGCATGCCTGGGGTTAAATTGCACCGCGCATGCGGTACGCTGAAGTACTGCGCCCCCGAGCTCCTTCGTGAGTATCCTTCCTACGATGGTCGAAAGATCGACGTCTGGGCTGCTGGTGTCACCCTCTACGTGATGCTTTTCGGCGGCTTTCCGTACCGCTGCTCGCGTGGCGACCCCGATTCGTTACTCGAGGTGATCGAGACGACTACATATCGCATCCCACGCCCCATCCCGGCTGACATCGAGGACATTTTGCAGTGCATGTTGTGCGTAGACTCAGATCAGCGCTGGTCTATGAAGCAGCTTCTAAACCACCCGTGGATGTCAGGGTTGGAGCTGAACTCCCCTCCGTCGCGTGCCTCCGCTGGAGAGGGGCTGACGTCGCCCACAATCACCATGCCAAATACCGCGGAGGCGATTACGGAGATGCTCTCCGAGGGCTGTTCACCCATGGACTCCTTTCCGTTCGACGAGGATGATGTCGATGACGGCTTCTACCAAAGCATTCATCATGAGCAGCTCAACAGCAGCGTGAGCAGTGACTGCCACAACAGTACCACCCCAAGGCAGAAGCCACAACAGCGGCCCTTGCATGCTGACTCAGGGGCCTCGCAGGGGGATGTTGTCTCCCTTTCTTCTCCCACCTCGCTGCTTCACAGCGGCGAATCGGAGACCCGAAGCGCATCAGCAGCCTTTGCCTTACTCACGCCGCCCTCCCAGCTCTTGCGCACCTCTACCAAGCAGGAGATCCTTCAGCACGGCACTGAGTTTACCTCCATGGCCTCCATCGAGAGCTCCGTCGCGAGCGACGATGAGCGAGAGGAGGACGAGGAAGAGGAAGATGACTCTGAAGACGATACCCATCACTGGGACGAGATGGATGAGGGTGCCGTGGCTACAGACCACATCAGGAGCGCCTCCAAGGGTGACAACCTCTCCAAAGACGCGCCGTGCGCGAGCGACGCGCAGCTCTGTGAACTGTGGGGTCGGTACTCATACGGTCTGTGGCTGACCGCGCGCATTGCGGCTCACCTTGTCGCCTTCATCGCTGTTTGTCTCGTGGCCGTAGCGCTGCGTGTGCTTCTGAAGTGCGACATCATCGACCTCCCATTGCCGGAAGGCATGCGTGACTACATTTCCTTTGTCCTCTCCACCCCGCTGCGCCGTCCCCGTGCTCACCTCAGTGACGCTGCGCTGACACTTTCTCAGTCACCTGGAGGGTCTTCTACGGCCTCACCGCTCGCGCTTCTCCAGAAAGATAGCCACGGTGGCAGTAGCGCTCATTGTCGCTTAATGGCGCCGCCTATTCCAGGATCTGGGCTGCGGCACTACGTGCGCAGGGCAGATAAGCTCATGCGGGACTCGTTCATGGGCAGTGTCGTGCTGTCGCACAACATTCCCCTAGTGGACCTTGCCCATCGCAAGATGGCTGCACCCTACCCCCAGGAACTGTCAGTGGATCACTCCCTTTCCTCGACGCCTGCCGCGCCGAGCCTCGCTACGATGGCACCATCACAGTCCTCCGCGGTTCGGCAACCCAGGGAAAGGGATGAAGCGGCAACCACCGAGGCACGTGCAGAGAGCGTGGAGAGGGCCGTCTTGTCTATGCCGCCGAGAGCAGAGAAGAGTAAACGAAATGCAAATCGCCCGGGGCCACCAGCCAGCGGAGACGAGGGGGGAGGCAAAGAGGAGCGTGACTGGCAGGAAAGAGACTCATCGCTACGCAAGAAGTGTAGGAGAACTCAGTCGCCAGGTCCGCCGCTGGTATTAGTGGAAGACCCCATCTCAGTGACGACTGAGGCGACAACCTGCCTGGACACCACGGCCAACCCCAAGACATCTCTGAGGAGCGAGGCTCACGTGGACTCCCAGGCGGGGGCGACCGACGATACAGGCAGCGGTGACAGTGCGCTGGACAAGCCAGCTTACTTGCCTCATCACAACTTTATGTTCTCTCCTATTTCTCCTATGCCAATGGTGCCAGGCGACCATCAGCGCGGCGTGGAGGACTTCCCTATTGTGACCAAGATGGGCCATACATGAGCTTCTGGAGTAACCATGTCGTCATGGTCGTCGTGGCAAACGCACTCAGACACACCTCCGCACTGCGTCCCTCTACTTTTTTTCTTGTCCAGATGTTTTCCCCCTCTCCGCACTTTAGTTTGTTGCTCTTGTGGTGTTTAGCATACACGACACTGCAGCCGTGGTGCGTGTCTTCGCTGCGTGCAGCGGGGCTGCTCTACTTCTCCCCTTCCTCCCTCCCTCCAATGGACTCCTCCTCTCTCAGTTTTTTTTTTTCGTTCTTGTGGTGTGTTGCCGCAGCGTTGAGGATGAGGCGCACTTGGTGAGCTCTCTTTTGCCGCTTCTCTGCTTTTTGTCCGATGAAGGTAAGAGGCGTGTGCTGCATACGCCATGTTGCTTCTTCTGTGTTTTCTTTTCTTCGAACAGACCCGCCCCACCAGGCTCCTTTGTCCTTCTCCTCATTCATCACTCTTTTTCCTTTTCCCCCTTTTTTTTCTCGTCTCGTCTCTCTCTCTCTCTCTCCCCACAAGCACTCTTCTTCATGCACGCGCACCAACGCCTGCCCATTCACAAGCGCAAAAGAAAGTAAAGTCTGAGGCCGGCTTTAACCATAATTAATGACTGTTCACCTGTACAAAAGGTGAGAGAGGCGGAGCGCGCTGAAGGCGGGCAGCATAACCAGTGGAAAAAGAACAGGCATTGGAAAAGATAGGTGTTAGTCTTTGTCGGGGACAACGAAGAAAAAAAAATGAGGAGGAAGGTAAGAGGACGAGAGAGTCGCTATACTTTACCGGCGTCTCTTTTCTCCCGCTTCCCCTCCTCCCCTCCCTCCCCCCCCCCCCCACACACCCACACCCACACAAACGCATGAAGGCACGCTGGCCGCTCTTTTTTCCTGCTACTGTTCTTCTAGAGGGCTTGGCTTTGTCTCGTTTGCTCTCCCTTTCTGTCCTTTATCTTCCCCTTTCGCTGCTCATGACATTTTCTGCCACTCCCGTCTTTTTTTTTTTGGGACTTCTGCACGTCGGTGCGAACGATATGTGTGTATGTATGGTGTGCGTGCGGATCGATGCACATAAGCTCCCACACGCACCTCTCCTCTGCGGTTGTCTTGTTCTTCCTGTCTTACCTCTCTCCTCTCTCTCGTTTTTTTTTTCTTATCGTCTCTCTGTCCCTCTCTCTTTTCTCATCTATTCATCTGTCTTGCTCTCTCTCTCTCTCTGTTTTACGATGATGTTTGCTGATACGGAGGCCTCTCTTCTCACCTTCGTCCTTGGCTTGTTTCACGCTGTCGCTGCGTTTTTCCCTTTCAGTTCTTCTCTTCCCTCTATGATCATGCAAAGTAGTTGTGCATGGCCGACCCTAACTTTTTTTTTCCCATTCTGACGTTTTCGTTTGGCGCGTCGATCTTCCTCCACCTCTCTTAGTCTCTCTCAAAGCTGTTTTCAGGGCCGCTCTTTTCTCCATGTAGTGCCCTGTTTTTCTGTCGGCTGTTGATTTCCCTCTCCTCCTTTGACCCTTTTCTACGCATTGTCGCTGCTGTATTGCTGTATTGACGTTTTTCTTTCGCTTTGTATTCTTCTGCCTTGTGCCTCTCTTCTTCTTTCCCCTCCTTCGTGTGTGTCTGTGTGGTTATCCCCCCGCTCCTTCTTGAGGTACTCCCTCTCGTCCCCCTTTTCGCTTCCCTTTTCAGAGGAGAGGAGGACAGCCTAACGCTTTCCTGACGCACAGCCTAGAGGGTCAGTTCTGCAGGGCAGCCCCTTAGGGTGCCTCGCAGCTGTCTCTATTAGTATTTTTCTCCGTTGTGTCTCGCTTGCTTGGCACGCTGCAGTATCACTCAAGAGGCCTAGAGCACCAACACAGAGGGGTCGAGGGGTGCAGCCTCGCCCGCACCTTTCCCCTCTTTGTCGCTCTCGATCTTGTTCTGCGGATGCTTCATTCTCTGTGCTTCCGCCCTAGGCTGCCCGTGCCTGCATGCCTGCGCTTCTGGGTACGCTTGTGCGTCTCTCTCCCACAGTCGCGCTGTTACCATCTCAAGCGACGATACGGAATATCGATGGAGTGAGTGAAGGCGATATACACGCACGTACGTACACCTACACACGCTGCTGCTGCTGAGATGCCCACAGAAGAAACATCCACAACACGAACCCCGGCGATCATATTCCTCGTTTTTCTCCATCAAGGTTGATTTTTATTCGCTTTTGCTTTTCAATATCTCGCTGTGTGTCTCTCTCTGCGCTTTCACTTCCTTCTCTTCTGAAGTATACTGCTGTAGTTTTTTCTTTTTCTTTTGGGGAGTTTACGTTCGTTTCTCTGCAATGACATCCGGAGCAGTACGGTATCCGATGAACAACGGGGTAGGGAGAGGATGGGAAGCCACTCCTGTGCCGTGTCCGCGATTGGTCCCGTGCCTGCCCCTCTTCTCTCCGCCACCTCTCTCTGTGTACCCTTTCAGTCCCTACACCGCATTCTCCCTTTTTTTACTTTTTCTCCTTCTCTCTGTACGTGCGCTTCTCCGTATGCGCTGCGTTGGGGGTGTGTGAGGCGATGCAGCGGACACGGCCACTCACCCAGACGCACACACGTACACAGAGAGCCACACTCATCACAAGGGAGAAGAGATGGTGTGACCACGGCGCTTCTTTTTTTTTCGTGTTTGTCTTCTTTCTCGAGGCTACAATTCTCTTTATGGTGTGCGCATTTCTTTCTCTGCTTGTCTCTCTTTTCTCCTGTCCACGACTCGCTTTTCTTTACCTTCATGGATCCCTCCTGTGACTTACCTTGGTGGGTATTAGGGTTGCTGTTACTCACGCGCAGGCAGAGATCGTTTGAACTGTCGTCCCCCTCTCTGCAGAGTCACAGAAACAGTCGCACGTATGCGTCATCAAACGGCAGTCTTGACTTGTGCAATAGACGGGCTGCGGTGTTGCGCATTCAGTCGCGCATCTCTCCTCTCTCTCTCTCTCTCTCTTCTCGCTTCGCATACTGACACACACACACACTCAAAACTAATGAATACCAACATCTATCAATAGCCAAAAGTGTGTCTCTACACTGAGCTACACTTGTGTAGATGTGAGAGGACACGTGTTTCTTCTTTTTCTTTCTTCTCTTCTTCAGTGAAATCCTCTGCGCTGCGACCAGCCGTGAAGAAAATATAATTTTTTTTTTTGCTTCCTCTTTTCGTGCTTTCCGCCATTTGCGTTCGGTCTTACAACTCTAGTTTGTTCCCGTATTGTCTTCCCTCTCCCCCCTCCCTCCATTAGTTTTGTTCATCTGTTGTTTGTTTTCCTTCTTTGCCCATGATGTCGACTGCCTCACCGTGGTATAAGAGCGTAGTAACCCCTCTGGATGTCGGCGCCC
>NC_025874.1:788448-797629 GCF_000755165.1 Leishmania panamensis | reverse complement strand
CGTAGGTTTGCGGTTGGAGGGAATCCTCCGTTGAGTGCGTGTTTCCGCCTGCGGGGCACCGTATCCCTGCTGTCCTCGACGTGTTCCTTTGGGCATTGCACATTTCACTTGCAGATCTCAAGTGAGGCGCGAGCTCTCGTTTCTTGCGAAGTGTAAAGACATGCGAGCATGATTTTATGTCGGGAGGACACGCGCTTGTAGCGTCTGCCCCCCTTTTCACACCTCTTTTTCCATTTTGTACTGGTAGTGATTGACTCTCTCGCGTGAGGGAATGACACGCTGAAGCGAAAGATAAAACTCGATTTATTTCTTCGACGTCCCTCCTTTGAATTGGTTCCGTTCGGGTCATGCACCCACGCACGTGTGCACTCGTACACGATGCGCCTTCTCGTCCCACTCCCCCGTCTACACCGCGCTCGCTTCCTCACCCCTGTTGCACATGTTTGCAGCCTCAAAAGGCTTCATTCGTGTCCTTAATCGACTGCTGTCTCTCTCTCTCTCTCTCTTTGTGTAGAGTGTGCTGTGCTGTGCTGTGCGTGTGGGTAACATCGACGGCGTTTTTTTTTTTATTTGATTCATCTGCACACCTCCCTTTTTTGCCTTTGCGCGTTGTGTTATCGTGCCGCGGTGTTCACTACCTCTGAAGCAGCCGAAGACCAGTACTATCACCCCCTCGCAGCATCAGTTGTGCAGTCCTGCTTCTCAGAGCAAGAGGAGACGTCGTTGTATCAAGGAAGGATAAACGCACAGACAAGGCATTGCTGGCCCAATGCGTCGCTCAAACCCCACTCTCCACTCTCCGTTTGAAGAGCGGAGTCATTCTCCGGTGGAGGCGCCAATGGCCGCGCTCTCTGCACCGCCGCGGGACTTTAACGTAATATCAGAGAGGCCACAGCATGACGTCGCAGCCTCGATGGCACTACACGCAGGCCACAGTGAGGCGCAGCCGCTCGATGTGCGTATTCTGCCGCTGCTCTTCGTCTTCACATACTGGTATGGATTGGCGCTCGTGTACGCCTTCATGGTGTATGTAATGGCCATGTCCGCCACCTGGCGCGGTCCAGTGATTCTGTGGGCCCTACTGATACCCACTGCTGTCTTTTCCCTTTGGCGGCGCCTACCATCCGAGAGGCGCCTAGTGGAGGCGAAGAGCAACGAAGTACTTCTGCTCCGTTGTGGCGGCTTCTACGCTCTTGCGGAACCAGGCTTGCTGTACGGCCTCGCTGATGAAGAGCTAAAGGCTCAGCGTCACCATCAACAGCCTCCAATCCAGTTCGCCGACAGTTGCCCTACCAGTGGCAGGGCAACTTCCGACACTTTTGTGGCGCGTCTGTAGCAACTCACTAACTTTTCCCAGCGCTCCTGCGCGCTCTATGAGACTACTGGGCGACATCTTCTCACCCAATGTATCTCCATTCAGGTGCGTAAATACATGTAGGTGTGCGTGGTAGGTAGGGGCCGACGATAGTCTCTTCTTGTTTACTGCTATTGCGCCATCATTCTCATCTCGCACGCGAGCGCGCGCGCCCTTTCTCTGTTTTCTCTCCGCCTTTCCCTCTCTTCTTCCTTCGGCTTTGTCCACGTACCCCTCCTCTTCTGCTTATCCTCTCTCTCTTTTTTACCACTTTTTGTACCCTTCGCTCTTCGCTTTTCCCTCTCTGTTGATTTGATATCTTTTTTTTTCTCCTGAAGGTGCATCGAAGGGACTCGCCTGAATGTGTGTGTGTGTCACCACTGATGGCAACCTCTGCCCATCACACTGCGATGCCAAGGGCTACCCGCTCCATGCGAGTAGCAAGCCGACCAGAGGAGAGATGAAACAACTGGTTATGCGCGTCTTGATGGGCCGTGGTCCCTGGATGCCACCGAGAGGCAAGGGGAAGGAGACTACGAGGGGCGCCAACAGCAACGCACAATGGAGCACAGCGCTCCCCTCTCTGTGCACCGGTTCCCCCTGCCCTGCTAGAAATGGAAGGAAAAGAAACGAAGCGTATAAGGCGACACTGTCGCCAGGCCTCCGTTGCGGAAGACGACAGGACTCGAGCCACACTTTTTAGTGAGTGCGCACTGCAGTCTATGCGTCCTTCTGGTTCTTATCAGACTCTCTCTCTTTATTGACTTCTGTCTCTCTTCTTCGTTTCTTGTGCATTGTGTGCGTGTGAGATCTTTCCTGCTATACTACCACCACCACTACTACTTCACTCACACACAAGGCAGAAGGATATGGCATGCGCCACCAGGATGTGTTGCAGTGTCGGCTACTACGTCTGCTTGGCTTTCATCTGCATCTACCTCGTCTTCTGCATTCTGGCGGTTCCGCAGTACCGCTTCGTGGCCCTCATGATCTTCGCCTTGATGGGCCTGTGCGCCACCTCCGCATGGCGCCTGCTGCCATCGGAGCAGATTGTGGTGCGTCAGATGGCAGAGGTGATGGCGAGACAGTGCTACACATCCCCAACGGTGGCGGTGCCGTTCATCACTTCCATGACGACCACGCCAGCCGTCACTGTTCCATCGTCGACGTCTCATGAGCTGTACAGAGTTTTGATCTGACCTGCCCTCTTTACGCCGTTCCCCTGTCTCGGCTACTCTTTTTAGGCTCTACTTCCTCTCTTGAGTTGGGCCCAGCTTTTTAAAGAGAGGGACTGGTGGCCGCGTGGAGTTCGTGACGCCGCTGCCCACTGACAATTGTCGTATGCACTCCCTCCTCGTTCGATTCACCTGCCGGCGCCAGCGATGCTCTCCCCCTCTTTTTCTCTTTCCTAATTCTGAACCCTTTCCTTTTATTCTAGCTGCTGCTTTCTGTTCTGCTGGTGCGAGCACTCATGATGCTCGTGTCAACATGATCGTCTCATCGCACATCGTGCCTCCTCTTCACTCCCTTTTTTTTCTCTGGTTTCCGTCTTGTATCCACCCATCATTGTCTTGCTCGCTTTTCGATTTCCTCAAGTGTGTGTTCCTTTCACCTTCAGCTGTGCACCCTTCTCTTTCCCTCGCGCGCTCACTCAATCGTTTTCAGCCTCATCCACCCACTCCATCACCCACTTTGTGTGCCCGCGTGGGCAGTGATACGTCGCAGTCGAAGTAAAGGCAGTGGAGCAAAGATAGAACAGTGGCAGGCTTGCTCAGCACCGGAAAGGTGGGAGTGGTGGTGGATCAACAGTGGCCCGTGTGTACACACACCCACGCACACACCAAGCGTTCATCCACGCAGATGTGCCTTGCTTCCTCTCGCTACTCTCCGTGACGGAGGGAAGGCGTAGTCTCAGTAAAGCTGATAAGGCCAAGGTAGGCTGCCTCCCTCATACGTTTTTTTCTATGATGGTCTCTGTGACGCGCCTTCGACTGCCTCATCACACTTTGCTGGCACCCCAGGAATGGATGGAAAAGGCGACGATACACTCACATGCGCTCTTGGTTTGCCTTGATGGTGCTGCTCGTGCACATGACTTATAGCGACTCGTTTATCTTTTTTATTTCTTTTCGCTTTGCTCGATTCATGCGTGGCGCAGCCACCACAATTGTTTCCCTTCGTTCCCTCCCCCCTTTATACCCGTTTCATCATGAGACCCTCTCTCCCTCTTCTCTCGCTTTGGGAGAGGGGTGGGGGGCTCCTTGCTGTCCTCCAAATTCGCTCGCACGACCTGCGTGATTTTGTATCGAAGGGCAACGCATTTTTTCTTTCACCTCGCCTCTTTTTCCTTCGTTTTTCCTCCAAAGAACACTTCATTCCTGGTGGCGGGGCGGGGGACACCTCAGCGCGTGGCATCGCCGGGGCCCAGTACCTCCTACTCGGTGTGTGTGTGGGCGGAGGCCAGGTAGCTCCCCCCTCCCATCCCTGTCGATGCCGAGCCACTTCTGGTGGCGGCAGGGTCCAGCGCCTGCAACATGTGGAGGTCCGGGCGATGTATTGCTACGGACGTCGGCGGTCATGTCGTGGATGGCGCTGCGTCGGAGCGACCTGCGACAGCGAGCACGTTTGTGCCACCCATGTGATGAGCAAAGTGTTTGCGTGACTCCAGCATGTGTCCCGCTGCTGCGCGCCAGGCGATGGGCTTGCGGAAGGCCGAGTTGAGTGGAGTTTGATGTATGCTGTGCAGCAGAGAATGGACACGCTGAAGGAACAAACAAACAAACGCACACACACACACAAGATCGTCTTTCGCACCACTGCTATCTCTACCCTCACGGTCACCAGCAGCAGCCACTCTCGTGAAAAGCCATCTTCACAGAGGTACGGTAAAATGAAGCGAAACGCGCACTGGGTAGCACGTAAGCGGCCCTTTAAGGGGTCTGCCTCTCCTCCTCCTCCGATTTCTGTGCTCCCATTTTCTCTCCTTTTCTTTTTACTTTATTTGCGCCTCATTCGTCTTGCCTCTCTGGTGTGATGCGGCAACAGCCACTTATACACACCCGCCCAAACGCATACTCGCGCAAAGCAGTCTTGTGCAACTGGTGCATTGTTTCTCCCACTTTCTACCGGCGAAGACTTCAGTGTGGAGCCAAGCGTGCCTTTCTCGTCTTCTGTACTCTGTGATTTGAGGTCACCTAAGGAAAGAAAAAAAAACGACAGCTAAAGTCATGGCGCTGGAACACTGTGCTGCGGCGGAGTTGTACATTAGCGCCTGTAAGCGCGAGCACGCGCAAATCTCTGACGCCCTCGTACAGGCTCTAGACAGGGATGTCAAGGCTGCTGCTCATGGTCAAGGCTCCGTCCCGCTCAACGATGTCGATGTCCGCTGCATCGCAGAGATGATCAGCACGCTCGGTGATAACAACCAGCTGCGCGTACTGGTGCTGGAGGAGAACTCGTTTGGTCTGCCCGGCGTGACGGCATTGATGGAGGCAATCGAAGACAACCCGAGCCACATTCGCGAACTGCGCCTGGGCAAGAACAACCTCAAGGATCAGGCGGCGGTGGTCATTGGACACACGTTGTCCCGAAACGGGTGCGGCTTGAAGGTGTTGGACCTGTCCGAGAACAACATCACGAAGCTGGGCGTTATTCCGATTGCGGCGGCACTGCAGCAGCCCTTTAGCGAAATCGTAGAGCTCAGTTTCCACAACAACAAGATCGAATGCGACGCCGCTTTGTACCTCAGCCAAGCGCTGCGTGCAGCGCCAAAGTTGAAGCACCTCCATCTCGGCTACAATGCTCTGCGCGATAACGGAGCCGCGCAGATCGCACGCAGCCTCCCACACGCGTCGTGCCTCTCTACGCTGGATCTTACCGCTAACCGCATTAGCCGAGAGGGCGGTGAGGAGCTGGCACGGGCCCTTATGACTCCTACTTGCACCGTGCAGCGCCTAAATCTGCGCCACAACCAGCTGGATAGCGAGACCATCGTGCTCTTTGCCGACGTCATTGCCCACAACACGTCGCTTATTCAGCTCTTCCTAGGCTTCATGAACCCCTCCCCTGAGGCGGCAGCCGCTGTTCTGTCAGCCATCCCGCGGAATAACACACTGCTCTTGCTGGACATCTACGGGTGGAAGCTGAGCCCAAAGAACACGCCCGCTCTTATTCGGGCAGTACAGGAGAACAACAGCACTCTCGCCGCACTCGTTACCGATGCCTGCGAGTTTATTGCGTCACAGGTGGATGAGTCCAATGTGATGCGGGAAGAGAAGCTCGACCTACACCCTGTCTATGTGGGGCCCGACGACCGCGATGCTTACTTGGCTACGAAGAGTCTGCGTCGCTACTCGCGCGCGCAGTCGCGCCGGCAGTCCCGTGCACCCTCTCGTGTGCAGTCCCGCGCGCCCTCTCGTGTACAGTCCCGCGCGCCCTCTCGTGTACAGTCCCGCGCGCCCTCTCGTGTACAGTCCCGCGCACCCTCTCGTGCGCAGTCCCGCACGAGGGCTGATGGCCAGCCCGCCAGCCGCACCACCTCGTCGCACCGCCGCAGCGAACGCGACGGAAGTCGTCCGGCCAGCCGTTCGTTACGCACTGTGAGCCCGCCGGAGAGGGAGACTGCGCAGGAGCAGGCCCCGCTGCCCCAGCATAGCTCTCCTCGCCACAGACAGCACAAGAGTGGCAGTCCACGCCGCCACCGCCATCGTCATGGCGAGAGAGTAGCGATCGACCCCGCTTCAGTCACGAGTCCCAGCGTGCGGGCCCGAACGCCGCACGCTGTAGCGGTGTCTGAGCACACCGCATCTCGCTCTCCCAGATCTGCGGGAGAGCATCTGCTCCTCGTGGCCTCCAAGAAGATTGATGAGATTATCGATGCGTCGGTAAATGAGCTGCAGGACACGCCGTGTGACCCGCACACAACGAGGATGCTCAAGACAGCTATCAAGGCACAACAGAACACGATCAAACAACAGAGCGAGCAGATCCAGGCGCTGACGGCCCGCGTGGAGGCTCTCGAGGGTCGCCGCGAGTGCCACTGCGGCATCGGTGGGGGCGGCAAAAGTAGGGCCTCCAGCAGTTCTCAGCGTAGTGGCAGTCCAAGGAACCCAGGGCAGTTGACTAGGCACCGTTCGAAGCACGCTCTCTCAGCAGCAAGGCAGAGCAGCGCCAACGGATCGGCTTATCAGCCCACGAACAACAAGGCTGGATTGAGTGTCTACGGCAAGGCCGCCACTACGAACGCCGAGGGCAACGGATCGTGCGCGCATTTCGGTCAGCAGTACCAGATGCAGGCCACCACCACTGCCAACTCCTTTCAACGCTCTATGAGCCGCATGAGCCAAAACACCAGCATCACGATCGTGGAGCGGTGCACGACGCCGTACGTGTCGCAGGACGTACCTCCGGATATTGCGCACTCAAACGACGAGTCTGGTGAGCACCACCCGGAGGGCGTGGAGCTACAGCGATCCGCGATTATCCAGACCTTTCCGCCTTGCATCGAGCCGTCTCCGACGCAGGACCCCAACCCACCGCTTCGCAAGTCCGTCTCGCACGCCTTCTGAGGGAGTGCGAGAAAAAATGCAGGTGGGCGTATGTGCTTCCATCAAAGTGGGCACCATTGATAGACACTAAAGCGCCGATGAGACCATAAACACCATCTCTCCCTGCGCCTGTCGCTGCTCGTGCTGCAACCAGCCGGTGGTGGTGCACCGCTCTGCTTTCTCAGTACAGCGCTGCCGTCCCATTTTCGTTTTTCTCCTGTGCTTTGCTCTTGCATTCTGCGGCTCTCGATGTGTGCGCTTGTGCGCGCGTCTTTCTTCTTCGCTGTGCTTTTGCATATTTGTGGTGTGAGGTGGGGTATATGTGTGTGTGTGTGTGTGTGTGCCTGCACGCTCTCCTTCTTTGGCGTTTTCTTCTCCGCCTTTTCGCTCTCTGTGATGCTCAACTCGCTTCTCTTTTTCCTTAATATTTTCCTCCTCTGCGTTTACGCTGGCGATGGCGCAACGGACGGACAGGGCGAGCATTTTGCGCTCTCAGCGCCTTTCTCTGTCCCTTCCTTTCTCGCTTCACCACGGCGGTGTCTCTCTGCGACATGGCAACTTCCACCCTCGCGCGCTGCCTGTGACGGAGCGCATAGAGGGGGTGGTGGTGGAGTCACCATACGGATGTGTGTGCTGGTCTACCGCGGTGACCAGACGTAGGAGACGCTTTTTGTACTTTTGCCTGCTCTCTACCTGACTTCTTTCCCTTCCACCGCGCGCTTCTCTTTCGTTCTTCAGCTCCCGCGCTGGCCTAACTTAGGGTGAGGGGGCAAGGGGGAGAGGGAAGGGGAAGGCTCTGGGGCAATCGGTGTTTAGATTGTCAGAGAGAGGAGAGTGGTGTAGTGGCGTGTATTTGTGAGTTCGGCAGACAGACGAGCAGAGGATTAGAGAGAGAGGAGCGCCAGCTGCAGGTACAAAGAGTGTGCGAGGGAGGTAGGACCGAAGAACGCGAAGCGACACCGCACGCAATTTGCTTCTCTCGTCCTCTTTCTGCAGGCGCACTCAAAATAGCGTTCGCTTTGATGTCTTCGTTATTACGTGGATGAGGCAGGACAACTGCCATTTTCCTGCGTGGGTGTGTTGCTTCTGCGTTGTATGCCTTTCTCTTTTCATCGTCTCTTGAGGAAGGGCAGGGGGCGATGCAGGCAAAGAAAGGGGATGATAAAAATCGGCTTTCTTTTCCTCTCTGGTTTGCTTGTTTGTTTGTATTGCGAGTGACGACAGGGCGGATGGGACTCTCGCATTTCTCTTCTTGTCTCTTTCGGATGTATCGCTCAGCTCGTGGTAATGCCATCACATACATTTTTTGTTTCTTTCCTATCTTTCTCGTTCTTGTGCTTGTGGGACTGCTTGCTCATGTCTCTGGAGGATGGGGAATAGTGTGTGCATGGGTGCTGAGTCATTATCATGGCTGTCGCGGTACTTCTCGTTTCCCCCGCTCTCTTCCTTCGCCCTGCTTGCCCACCTCCTCTCTCTTTTCGTTGGTGCTGACGAAGGCAAGTTATGAGATGGGTGAGCCGATGGCGATGAGGCGCCTCCACTGTAGCTGGCGCATGTGCTTCCTTTACGTCAGGGAGTGCATGGATTACTCAATGCATTAGAGAGTGTGTGTGTGTGTGCAGGAAATAGAGGTCGTTGATTTGTATGTGTACGTGTGCGGGCTGATAAGCTCCACATATGAGGACACGCTTGTGCAGTGTATCGTGGCCATCTCGTTTCTTCTTCCCTTCTTTGTCATTCTCTCCGTCCTTTTCCTTTTCCTGTTGTTGTTGTTGTCCCTTTGACTTCTGTACTAGAGCGTGTTCGGTGTGTGAGTGTGCGGGTGCTTCTTCACCATGGGCTTCTGCTTTCCTTTGCTTTTTCTTTTTTTGGGGTTTTCTTCTTCGTCGATTGTTTCCTCTTCCCGTTCTCTAGAAGGCCCCTTTCCTGGTATGCACGCGCCCCCCCTCTCCCTCTCTCTCTCTCTCCTGTATCGTCCGTTGTTTCAGGGCCATCCCTGCGTGAATGTGTGTCAGTCTGTGTGCGGTGTGTGCGTGTTAATGCTGCTCAGTACGGGTGCCAGTTTTGTTTTTCTTGTGTCATCTCTTTTTCCTTTTGGTGGATAGAATGCACTCCTCTCTCTCTCTCTCTCTCTTGCACACGCTCGCGGGCACCATCACGTACACTGTAGCACATGCCGACCTTCTCTGAGGGTGAGGCACCTCTATATGTGGGTGAATCCCTGTGCACCTGGTAGCGCTTAGATCTTTAACAGCGTAGTGATGAGTGTGTGTGTGTGTGT
>NC_025874.1:759660-788186 GCF_000755165.1 Leishmania panamensis | reverse complement strand
GAGTGTGTGTGTGTGTGTGTGTGTGTGTGTGTGTGTGTGTGTCGAAGCAGAAAGGAAAGAGAGATTTGGGGGGGGGGGGGGGGGAAGGCGACGACAAGGAGAGGTGCCGGGCGCTGTTGTGTATCACGCCAGTTTGAGGCGAGAAGTTAGAGGCAGAGGTGGGGGAGTAGGCAAAGGAACGCGACATGAGGTCATTTCCTCCTCTCACTCTTCTTGGGTTCGTGGTATACGTTATAGACTCCTTTGGACGTACAGACACACACACACACACACTCATCACACGCACACACGCACGCACACACCTTTTGTGGAACTGGTGTCCCTTTGCCTGCGTGTATGTCTCCGTGTTATTTCATTGTGCTCCCCCTTTTTTTTCTATATATTTATTTTGTGTTTTTGTTTTTGTTTTGTGTTTTTCTTGTCGCCGCACCGTTTCCCTCTCTCTTAACATACTTGCGCGGTGCGCGCTCAACCCGGTGTGAAAAGTGCAAACAGGAATACACGCAATATAGGCAAGGGAAAACGAGACTAACGAAGCAGCAAAGTGAGAACCACGCATGAGCTCTGCTGGTCTTCGATCGATGTGGTGCTAGTGATTATCGTGACACCGACGCGCCCAATTTTCGTGTCGGGGATGCTTGGATGTACTCGCGCTGCGCCTCCGCAGCGCAGCCATGGTGTGCTGCAAGATTGATCTCGGCAACACATACTCGCATCCCCTCGTGTCGTCGTGCCTATGAAAGCGTCGCGACGAAAGGTGCGACTGGGTACACGACTTTAGAGGGTTCTGATCGCCCACAGTCGGAGTCGACACGCTTCCCCGATTTTCATGCATCGTCCTATCTTTTGATGCCACACCATTCACCTAGGGCGTCCCTTTGGAGTAGGAGGTTGCTGCAGCTGCGCGATTACTTCCATGTTCCATCATCTCCAGACGATGAGACTCCCAATGCAGGCATCACACCCCTCCCGCTACGCCTGTGGCTCGCTGCATTTTTTGTTTTTTCATCGTGAACGCCATTCTTTAGCCTTTTCCCCCTCCTTTTCTGTTTCTCTTGTTTTACCCGGCAATCTCAACGCACGCGATGATCGCGGTGAATGGCTTGCGGCCCCGCTATTCTCACACCCAGGTGCCGATTCACTCAAACTCGCACAGTACCCTTAGTACACGGCTTGCCTGTGTACACTTCTGTCTGTCTCCTTTCTCTGCTCCCACTCGACCCACACGAGTCAGCGCGTGGTTGATTTTGAGAGGAGTTTGGAGAGAGTGGGCGAACGAAGAAGCAGAAAGAACCTCGAAGCAAGAGAGAGAGACAGACAGAGAGAGACAGAGAACGAATTAGAGAGTGGTGGTCGAGAGCGATAGTGTGGAGGCGCGCATTGACGAGGTGCATCCACGGTGCCCGTCGGCGCAAGCGATACGACTATCTTTTCTTCGTTGCGCCGGCTCCACCTGTGCGCTCGCTTTCACCTTCGCACCGCGCCCCCTTTGCTAAAGTCGCTCTGCTGCTTCGCATTCTCCCCTCTTTAACTCTGTTCAGCTTTCTCTTGGTGTGGATGCTGCGCGTGCACGAAGGTGGTGAGTTGATCCGCATTCCGCCAGGCTCGCCTTCCTTTCTGGCCAGACCACACCTTGTGTGAGGCAGGGCCCTACGTAGAGGCACAAACTCATTGCTCGCCACTCGGTCACTCCTTCTCCTCCACACTTTCGAGTCACAGCTTTCTTCTTCTACACCGTGACGCTCATTTTTCAGCGACCACAAAGCGGGGAGCTTTCCTCAATAGTTCCGTCCCCTAAACCTCTTCTCTCGCTGCCTGTGTGTGTGTGTGTGTGTCGCTTTGCTGACTGCTGCTGGATTTTCTGTTGCTTCCCCCTCTAGCCATCGTTTATATTATATACATTGCTATTGGTCAGGAAATTTCCATCCTTTCCTTCTCTCTAGCTCACACAGATGTATACAGATTCAACGCATAGACCTGCAATCCTATCGCGGCATCGGTGCAGCCCTGAAAGAGAGAGAGAGTAACAGCAGCGGAAAGTGAGAAGGCCATGTCTTTGCGGAGTCTTGTGACCAGTGGGCAAGAGCCGCTGCCGCCGCGCCGCCTGCCTGCGTATGCATACTATACGGCGCCACACACGCGCACGCTTGCCCCGGACACGTCCGCGCAGGAACTCGTCTCGTTAATATGGAAGCTGTGGCTAGATGGTCAGTACAGCGAGCTGGGGAAGAGACTCGGCAACGCGGGTGATATTCTAGAGAGAAAGGATAATGTGCGCTTCGCTTGCGAGTTTCTGGCGAGTGGCGGGCTGGACATCTACTGCCTCATTCTGTGTGATCCATTTAACCCCTTGCGCTTCTTGCCGGAGCGCACGACGCGCAACATGACCTCCCTCGAGCGGGGTCGATGGAAGCGCACCCTTGGGCACGTAATTGGTATTTACGCTGAGGTTATGCTTCAGCTGACCGACCTAGTGGCGAATCAGAATGACCTCGGGTGGGTGATCTACGACCGCTACCCAGGTGTCTTCTACCGACTCATCGAGCTTCTCGAGGACAACTCCCTGTGGACTACCGCCACGGGCTTGCTAGAGCACATTCTAGCGTGCGTTGGCCCAGTGCTCGAGATCAGCAAAAATTCATCTCTCATTCGGGTTTTGCGACACGCCTCGCCGACGGCGTTGGCGGCCTTCTGTCGTTTTCTCGCGCTGCTCATATTGCCCGGCCTTGCGCAAGGCCAGAATCCGATTGTGGCGCGTCGGTTGCACTACCCAGAAACAGTGGCGGTGCTGCGGCAGGTGCAGCGTGTGGTGGACAGCAACGTGCTGTGGCTGATCGGTGAGGAGGGGCTCGTGTCGACGCTCATTAGTCTGTGCGAGCTTCGACCTAACGGGCTGCGGGTGCAGCAGGGTGGTCGATCCATGATGGTGCTCCCCCCGGAGACCGCCTTGCTTCGTGGAGACGGTCAGAGAGCTGTCAACGCGACGCGCGCTGGCGGCCGCACCAGTATGATGCCCCTCGGCAGCGAAGACATCGAGTGGGAGGACGAAGAGGAGGCTGGCCGGTTGGCGGACAACGAAGTCCATGAAGGGAGTGGCGCGTCTGGCGGAAGCGGCGGCGCAGCGGATTTCCTCGTCAATGGTTCCTCTCTCCCCACGCTCTTCGCCGGGATTGAGCATTTGCTCGGAATTAGGTGGTCCCAGAGCCAAGCGCCTCGTGCACCGGGGCCGTTCATCGACGCTACATTGCCATCATCACAGCAGTTGCAGCAGCTCTCTGCGTCACCCGCGTGGACCAACCTTTCCGGCACCTTTCCACCGCGTGCTGACGAGCCAGCGGCACTCTCGGAATACCTTGAGCGCATGCGCACCAACGCACGCAGTGACACGGCAAGCGCGGCGTTCGGTGTGAACCGTTCCCCCCTCGGCGTGGCGCTGCCGCCGCCGCCGCTGTCTACTTCTCCACCGCGGGGCGGCATTCGAGTGGAAGTCGGCGGCGATGGAGGCGGTGTATCGGCGCAGGTGGTGGCCGAACTGGAGCGCGCTGGGTTGCCTCTCGATGGTGCCGAGCAGCTAGCCTATCTGAACCGTGTCACATCTAACCAGTTCCAAGCTGAGGACCCATCGTGGTTGGTACAGTGGCTGCTGGACGGCGACATCCTCGAGGAGGACGACATGACGCAGAGCTTCAAAACTTCGATGGACATCCACTGGTGGGTGGGGTCGGCCGACACACGGCAGCGCTGGCGTCTGCGAGACCCGTCTTTGATTCCAGAGAGGGATGATAACCGCCACGCGCTTCTCTGCTTGGCAGTGCGTCGCACCGTTGCTCCTGGGCCGCGGCCGCCAACGCTGGAGGAGTTCAACGCGGCTAATGAGAGGCTCTTGTCGATGCTGATTGAGCCGTTGCCTCGCGTGGACGACCTCGCCTTGCTGAGTCCTATGGACATGCAACGCATCCTTGAGTCACAGAGCGAAGTGCTGTACCTGCTGAACATGTTCCTCTCCACCTTCTACTTCAGCGACTCGTGGAGGGCGCTGAGGGACTGCCGTTGGGTGCCGCGGTCTGTACCGATACTGGAGGCCGCCTTCGGGCTGGATCCGTCGCTGCCGGCATTAGTGGACGTGCCGCCGCACGTCCACTTGCCCGACAAGCTGCGGGCCTTGCCGCGCTACTTGCCACCGTGTGCCCCTATCGACCAAGAGGAGCCCGCCACGCTCGCCGATGGCTCGCCGCGCTACCCGGCAACGTGGCGTCTTGTTCCGCTTCTCAAGCTTCTTGGAGACCTCGCCGTTGTGTACCTGCGTGACCCCAATCAGATGTGTGAAGAGGAGCCAGAAAATCATCAGCACGGACCAGATACAATGCGCAAGATGGAGCTGCTCCGTGTCCTTTACGAGTACTGGAATGCGCAAGACCGTCGGGAGCAGGAGATGGTGGTCGAAGATGCTGAAGTCGTCGCCAGCGCGTGGAGGAATGCGGCGGCCATCGCCCGTGTCGTGCACATCGATCAGGAAGACAGCTGCGTCCGCATAAGCTTGTATCAGACGCTCGACTCGTACCTGCGTACCTTTCTGTTTCGAGAGGCGTACCGCGACGCCCCGGACTCTCCGCAGACAAGACTCGGGCAGGCGCTCCTTACTAGCATCTTGGAGCGCATCTACAACGGCACGCAGATTCCCGGGCTGAGTGGGTCGATGACGCCGGGGCGGCTGTTGTCGAATATGCTTCAGTTCCTTGGCGAGCTGCTGCGCTATCACGCCGGCAACCTGCGCACCTTGTGTGCTTATGTGGTCGGGGATCGGGACATGTCGCACCTGAACGAGGCGGTGAGAAGCTCCAACCGGCAGAACTCCGTCATTCTCTCGGCAGCGCATGCGGAGGATGAGGAGATCTTGAAGCGCCTACCCCTGGAGCGAGAGGAGCACGAGCCGTTTGGCAGCGTGCTGCTGCGCCGCCTCTTCACCTTCGGCGCCGACACGCATCACCTGCTTCGATCGCTGCTGCTTTCTCTCACACCGGGACTACGCTCCACTGCCAACTACCTCTCGAAGCCGGTGATGGACTCGGCCGGCGATGTGCGGCTGCCACCTATACTCCCCGGCGTCGGTCGCACAAGCGACATAATCTCCGGCGATGCCGTCCGTATCTCATATGTGATTCGTGTTTCACGGCAGTACGCGCGTGAGATCAGCTTGGCGCCACCCCACGGGCTTCGACGGGAGGAGCTCTTGAGGGAGCTGGTTTGCGTACTCGCGCGCACGCCGCACCGGCAGGCCCCTGAGCACCGTCCCTTTCCAGGGCTGATGTGTGGTGAAAATGATTTGGCACTGCTGCGCAGTCAATGGCCGCTGCCAACGGTGGGGCCACCACCTCACCTCCGCGCGCCGCTCTTTGGTTGTCATCCGTCGGACAGCGCGAAGACGCCGCCGACCCCTAGCACGGAACCACTCCTTTCAGCGACTCAGGAAATTCTCAACACTCTGCGATCGCCGAACGCTTCGGCAACGCATCTACATCACTCCGCAGCGACGACAGAGGACGCGGTGCGACTGGAGGAGCTGGCTCCGCTCGCTCGACTTCTGCTCGGCGAGCCGCACAAGCTTATCTTCAGCGCCCTCTGCGGACTGAACATTGAGTCCATGGAGGACAACAGCCGCCTTTCCGTTGTGACAACGGTGCTTCTCGTGTTTTTGCGTGTTGCGTCCATCGGGAGCTCAAGGGAGAGTGCTGCTGCGGCCGAGGCTAGTATTCGCGACGTATTGGCGAAAATGCAGTCGTTTGCACGGCATGGATACGACGTGTGGTTAGGGGAGAAGCGCGCAACCCGGGCGAAGGAGCGCGAGGCGAGGAGTCGTCAGGCCTCGATGTCCTTTTCAGGGGACCAGGGGGTTTGCATGTGCTACTGGCGTAACGCCGCAGAGGCTGCAGAGGTGGAAGGTCGGTACTCGAAGCGTAGTGAGACGGCGAGTGCTATCACGGACTCCTTAGAAGGACCTAGGAGGGATGATAGGGCTGCAGCGAAGGGCAGGCTTGTGCCCGATGAGCTTCCACGGCGCTGCCCCTCCTTCATGGCTTACGGCTCCTGTGATCCTCCACACGAGGGGAGCGTGTACCAGCGCGATTTTGGCGGCTGCTTCTACCGCAACTTCTTCCGACTGCTGTGCCTGTGGGTGGGCTACTACGCGTCATGTCAGCGGTACGTGGAGACGGTGTACTTCAGCACTGAAGTCGCGTTCGGAGAGTACAAGACGATGGCGCTGTTCCTGATGCGCATCCTGCCGGACTTCTTCATGCCCTACTTCTCGCAGTGCTGATGGTGGAGTACGTGGCGATGAATGATGACTGAAAGGTATGACAGAAGAGGAGCTGGGGGGATGGGTGGCAAAAGAGGCACGAGAGTTGAAGACTTGATGTGGCGCTTACGTGTCGCCGCCATTTTGCAACATCGGGCACACGCAACCAGGAGGAAGTGCCTCCACTTGTCTCTCAAGGTGCCCTCCGTCCATTCAACCTCTTCTTTCATTGTCTTTGCCCACAGTAGGGTCATCGGAGTTGTTCCTCAAACAAGAGAAACGGTGTGATGTGCTACACACCCAGACAGAGTGGGAGACGGACACACGTTACATGACGCGCTGCGGTGCGTAGAGTTAATTTGTTTCCTTTTCTTGAGGTCTGATTGCACCGATGGAACCTCAGATACAGCGGGGCGGTCACAGCGCCCCCTTCCTCCCTCCCCTTCCCCCCCTTTCCGTGTCCGTGTGTTTGCGTTCTGGTGCATGTCTGTCTGTATGTGCTGGGTGGAGGAAGCTTCCGCGGTGCCGCCCTCCTCATCCCCTCTTCATGTCCCCTGCCCCCTCCCTGCCCCCCGCCCCGTCTCCCGTGTCTTTTTCTGGATTCACAGATGTCAAAACCAAAAAAGTCGAACGAGGAGAGAGGAGAGAGCAAGAGAGAGAGAGAGACTGCCGCGGCGGGGCGGTGTTGTGTTCGAGGAGTGGTTGGACCGATGAGGATGCGCCTTGTTTCAATGCGTGGGCAACGCCCGACAGAAGCCTCCTCCTCATCTCATCTTCACTAAGCAGCTTCAGAGCGACAGCAGCAGAGAAAAAAAAAACAACAAAGACCGACACAGGAGAGAAAGAGAGAAGGGCTGTGATGTGCTGCTGTGTTTGCCTTCCTCCTTCCTTCGCTTGTTTGCTTCTCATGCACTCTCCGCGGCGCCCCCGGCGGCACGGAGGAATGTCCATTTCTGTGCGACTGTGTGCCTACGTGCGCGTGTAATAGCGCCTTTTCGGCCTATCGCGCGCTTGCAAAAGTGTATCCGCCGGCGCACACTGGCGCACTGATACACTTGCGCAAACATGCATGGGCTTGTCAACGGCCTCACAGGAGCGGCTCATTTTGAAACCTCTCGCTCGAGTCACTTCTTACGAGAAGGTGCAGTTTCCCGACGGTCTGAGTATAACGGCGACCTTGCGCATTCACGGCGTCTCTTTTTGCCTCCCTCCTCTCCTCCCCCATCGGCCATTCCTGCTCGTCAGTCCCTATCTCTTGCTTTTCCTATCCGCCTGACTATGTATGTACCGATTATGCGTCCATGTGTCTGTGTGATTTGTCTCTCATGCTCTTTCATGCTCTTTTTCGTCTCCATTCCCTCGCATGCCCACTTCCCTGCTCCCATCGCTTCCTCCCTCTCTCTTTCTTTACCCACCTCCCTTTCCCCTGGCATCATTTTAAGTCGAGGGCAGGCTCAGGTCATCAGTGCGCGTTATCCCTGCTACATGTCTCCCCCCCTCTCTCCTTGTCTCCCAGGTACGACCACGCTGGCATATATTTGCACAGGACAAGCGGATTTCTACTGCTGTCTTTCCTCTCCTTTTTAAACACCCCCTTCAAAACTCGTTCGCTCTCTTCATCCCTCTCTCCCCGCGCGGAATCATGTCGAAGCGCGTTGCTCTGGGCTGCGACCATGCCGCCTACGACATTCATCAGGAGATCATGGACATGATCACCACCACCGGTGTCGTGTCAAAGGTGATATACATGGGCCCCTCCTCCGCCTCGTCTGTCGACTACCCCGACTACGCCGCTCAGGTGTGTGAGGCCATCTTGAAAGGTGAGGCGGATACGGGCATTCTCGTCTGCGGCACCGGCATTGGCATGTCAATTGCGGCCAACAAGTTCAGTGGCATTCGCGCGGCGCTCTGCAACGACCATGTGACGGCGCAGCTCTGCCGCCAGCACAACAACGCCAATGTCTTGTGCCTCGGGGCGCGCACCTGTGGCATGGAGATTCTTCGCGACATTATTATCACTTTCCTCACAGCAGAGCCATCTAAGGAGGGGCGCCACGGCGACCGCATCGCCAAGATCACAGAGATCGAGAGGGAGCAGATGAAGAAGGAATAGTGATGGCGTTCCAGCGATTGTGGAAACCGACCGGAGGAAGGAAAGGGAGAGTGTGCGAGGCAGAGAGTGAAAGAGGAAAGTATGCAGTGTTGGAAGGCACGCCCGCCCGCACGGACGCGAACATGGCGACGAGTAAAAGGCGGTCCGTTCAATCATTATTTCTTCACCCCTCCTTTCACCTCTTTCTCTCTCTCCTTGTCCATTTTAAGAGATTTGACAAGGCTCTCTTCTTCCATACACATGTGATGATGAGTTCCCCTGTGCGGGATACACGGTGAGCTGCCGCTTCCTCACCAGTCCCATCCTCTCTCGTTCACATATTCTCCTCTTCATCTCGGCATTTCTTTTGATTTCCCCACTTTATCGAGTGCCTCGTCGTCGTGGTCGTTCATATTGTTCGCTTTATTGTGCTCGAGTTCTCTCGTGCGTCTTGACTGACCTTTCTTTTCGCTTGTTGAACCTCATTCCTCTCTTCGTGTCTTGTACAGTTATGCGTGTGCCTTCCAGCGTCTTTTTCCCGTTTGGTTGTGGTGCTCCCTGGTGGCGGGGCGGGGGACACCTCAGCGCGTGGCATCGCCGGGGCCCAGTACCTCCTACTCGGTGTGTGTGTGGGCGGAGGCCAGGTAGCTCCCCCCTCCCATCCCTGTCGATGCCGAGCCACTTCTGGTGGCGGCAGGGTCCAGCGCCTGCAACATGTGGAGGTCCGGGCGATGTATCGCTACGGACGTCGGCGGTCATGTCGTGGATGGCGCTGCGTCGGAGCGACCTGCGACAGCGAGCACGTTTGTGCCACCCATGTGATGAGCAAAGTGTTTGCGTGACTCCAGCATGTGTCCCGCTGCTGCGCGCCAGGCGATGGGCTTGCGGAAGGCCGAGTTGAGTGGAGTTTGATGTATGCTGTGCAGCAGAGAATGGACACGCTGAAGGAACAAACAAAGTGATAGTGGCGGCGCGCTACTTTTCCCCTCTTTCTCACCGGACAGGAAAACAGCGACTCAATAGGGTTTTCGCTCTGCCGCTGTGCTGGCGTGTCTCACTCACGCTGAGGTGTGCATCCACCCACACCGGCGAGGTGACGGGTAGCGGAGGTGTCTCAACCACATGCCTGCGTATTGTTTTCGTTTCCACCACGCTTTTCTCGTGTCCATGGTGGTCGGACCCGTCACTAGACCTCTTTCTATCCCCCATCATCCCGGGCTGTCAGCCACTCCCCCCCTCTTTCTCGAGCCGAAAGAACGAGGCGAGCGTGTGTGTTTGGTTGAGAGACGCGCTGTGGGGGTGGTGGTGATGGTGCTGGTGGGTGAGAGAACACCTCGGGTGGATGCGGCAGTCCTGCACAGGCGAAAAGGGAGCGAGGGGGAATACCGAAAGCAAAAATGCAGAGTGAGGCGCACGACTCACCAGAAAAAAAAGGCCGAAGGCAAATAAGCAGAACACCGACAAGCGACGAGCAGCGTAGCAAGTGTCATCCGCTTCCACTCGCGCCAGCTTTCCTCGCCTCCTCCTCCCCTCACTCCACAGAGTTAAGGACGAAGTGGAGACGTCTGCACCCAAGCGCAGAGAGAGCCCCCCCGGCCCCCCACACAAGTCCACCTACCCACCTCGCCATCATTCAGCAAGCCAACAAGAGCGACTTGAATGTGTGAGCAGGAGGACTTCTGTTCTTGTGGCTCTTGTGATCTTGGAGGGGGGTCGCCCCGGTGTATGCCCCCTCCCCCTCCGGCGCACCCTTCATACCCACGGGCACAGGGGAGCCTCTGGGCGGGTCCAAAAGATGGGGAGACGCATACCCACGCACGCCAACTCCCTACCCCCCTCTCTCCCTCCCCCCGCACCACCCGCAACAGGCGTTTTTTTTTCCTTCCTTTGTGTGCCTTATTGTTGTGATTTCCGTTGTCGTCCACTCCATACACAAAATTTCATTTCCTCCTCTCTTCTTACTAGCGCTTTTCATCTCCGCCTTTCAGTCCTTTGTGCTTCTTGTCATACTCTGACAACAAACAATAAAAATGCGGATGCTCTTTGGGGCCATCTGCGCAGATGCCTCTGCGATGCGAGGTGCGTGGTGGGTGCATGTATGTGCTGGCGCATGCGTGTGCCTCTAGGGCACCTCATTCGATGGCAGCTTGTTCTGCTTTCGCACTTTCCTCTGTCTATCACGGCTACTGCAGCACCGACTACCTAGCACACCCTCCTAGCCCCCCTGCTCTTCCCGGTGTCCCCTTTTGTGGCCCTTGCTTCCGCTTCGTTTCATCATCGCGCCACACCGCTCTCTCTCCCTTTCTCTGTGCGTGGACCGTACGCGCTGCGACCCCCTTGCCCTCTCAGCAAAGAGGGGCGATGGCCCTTGTTTCCTGCGAGGAAAGGTGAAATGCGGCGACTTGTGGTGGATACGGTGTGTCTGTGCGTGCTGCTGCGCACCTTTGATTCGCCGCCTCCCCAGTAGCCCTGGGCGTCTGTTGCGTTGTTAACGACTGCGTCTGTGCGATTGTGCGCGCGTAGTAGGCGAGCTTCTGCTCGCGGTTAGCTCATGGCCGGTGGTTTGTCCTTTGGCGCTGTTGCGGCCTACGAGGTAGTGGAAGTGGAAAGAGGGACAGACGGAAAGTGCGGCCGCAGCGGACTGCGCGTGCGCGTGCGCTGTGACGAGGCGGAGGAGGGCGGCATGATGGAGAGCCGTTGCGACTCCTGCCGAGTGTTGCCCCGGTCGGCCCGGGGGCTGTTTGCGCGATCGGGCGTGCTTGCATGTGGTGCTAGCCGCGCCGTGGCGGGCCCTGTTGTTCTCGCTCTCTGCACGCAAAGGTCGACACGCTGGCCGCTCGGCTTTGAAGAGTGTCTCTCTGTATCTTTATTTCGATGTGCGCGAGTGTGTCTCGTCCGAGGCGCTCATGCTTCTCCTCCCCCCGCTCCTCTCTCTTCTCCCGCTGCCTCACACCTTTCCTCACCACCGACGCATTCGGTAGGGTGCCTTGCGACCCCTGCCGACGTACTGGGACGAAGACGAGACCGCTGCGAACGCGAAGTTGTCTTTGCTGTCCTCGCGCCGTCGTCTTGTGCGATTTTCCTTCCGCCCTGCGACGCCTCCGGGGGTGCAGGATACCGGATAGCAGGCCGACTCTGCGGCCCACAGCACGTCTTGGCCACCGCGCCGCGTATGCTGCCGCGCCTGCCTCTGCCTCACGCGCCGCGGGCGCGACGCCGGCTGGTCAGTGGCACCGGGCAGCTGGCGAGCCGTCGCGTCTGTGGGCTGTTCCGCACAAGCCTTCCCCTTCTTGCCTGCTCCGCCATTTCTCGTGGCTCAGGTCGCAGCGCCAGCGCCAGCGGCGGAGTAGAGCGGGAGACAGATGCCGCTGTGCGACAGGTGCGCAACATCGGCATTGTAGCGCACATCGACGCCGGCAAGACGACCACGACGGAGCGGATGCTCTTCTACGCCGGCGTCACGAAGCGCGTCGGCGACGTAGACAGCGGCACGACGACGACGGACTTCATGGAGGAGGAGGCGAACCGCGGCATCACGATTCAGTCCGCGGCGGTCTCCCTTCGGTGGCGGGATCACAGCATCAACCTGATCGATACCCCAGGCCACGTGGACTTCGCCGTTGAGGTGGAGCGGGCGATGCGTGTTGTGGACGGTGTCGTGGCGCTTTTCGACGCGTCTGCCGGTGTGCAGGCGCAGAGCTACACGGTGCTGCAGCAGAGCCGCAGGTTCCGCACGCCGGTGCTCGCCTTTCTGAACAAGATGGACAAGTACAACGCCGACTTTGCCATGTCGGTAGCCTCGATTCGCACCAAGCTTCAGGTAGAGCCGCTGCTGCTGCAGATGCCGCTCCATGCCGAGGACGGCGGCTTTGCTGGCGTGGTCGACATCGTGGAGCAGGCGACGTGCTGCTTTGGCGGTGATCACGGCCTCGAGGTGCGGCGAACGGACCTCAGCGCCGCCAGTGCCTCGCCGTGCTCGACAGGCGGCAGCGCTACGGATCACGAGCTGGCGCACGTGACTCGCGCCATGCGCAAGGCGCGCCACGACCTCGTCACCCAGCTCACCGCTGTCGACGATGCGCTCTCGGAGGCGTTCATAGCGGAGCTGGACGCCACGGACGGCGATGAGGCTGAGGCGGAGCGGCGTCTCTCCACGGGGGCGCTGCGCGCCGCGGTGCGTCGGGCCGTGGTGCACCCGCCACGCGATAGACCGCCGCTCATCCCGGTTCTGTGCGGCGCCTCTCGTCGCGACCAGGGCGTGCAGCCGCTGCTCGACGCTGTGGCGTACTACCTGCCCTCGCCGTGCGACCGGCAGCTGACCGGGTTCACGAAAGATGGCGTGCCGGTGCCCCTTCCGCCTGCCTCGGGCTCGCCGACGGTGCCGACGGTGGCGCTCGCCTTCAAGGTAATGCACATGATGCACCCAGGCAAGGGGCAGCGCCTCCCGCTCGTGTTCCTGCGCGTGTACAGCGGCAAGATCAGCCCTCGCATGCGCCTGGAGAACAACAGTCGGCAAAAGTCTGAGGTTGTGGAGAGGCTCTATGTGATGCACGCCAACCAGCCGGTGGAGGTGCCGCACTTAGAGGCTGGCCAAATCGGCGCGGCCTTCCTGGCCCACGCGTGCACCGGCGACACCCTCTTCAGCCAGCCGACGCAGCACCTTCTGCAGGCTAAGCAGCATGTGCGGCGCGGCGACGTTAAGGAGGAGGTGCACACGCTGGAGGGCATTAACGCCCCGCCAGCCGTCATCTCCTTCTCCATCGAGGCTGCCACACCCAGCCAGGTCGAAGTGCTGAAGAGCGCCCTGTCCGAGCTCTCCAGGGAGGACCCCAGCCTGCGTGTCGCTGAGAGCGAGCAGGGGACGATGGTGGTGAGCGGGATGGGGGAGCTGCACCTGGAAATTGTCATGTCGCGGCTCGCGAACGAGTACCAGGTGAGGTGCCGGCTGCTGCGCGCCATCATCGAGTATCGGGAGACGATTCGAGTGACCCAGTCGATGGAGAAGTACACGTGCTTACTGAACGACCTACCCTACGCCGAGTGCTCGCTCGAGCTGCGGCCGCTGCTGGCGAACGGAGAGCGGTGCGACGCCAAGGACAAGTGCCGCTTCCGCATCGACAGCGCCTTTGAAGAGGAGTTTCTGAGCGGCGGGGGGGTGCAGTCGCGGGGTGGCGGCCACTCCGGTGGGGCTCGTACGAACGCCGTGCGCAACGCCAAAGAGGAGCTGCGCATCATTGCGGCGTCCTTTCAGTCCGCTGCTGACGCGTGCCTGCGGCTGGGCCCTCTGGCGGGGCTGCCGATGCACGGCGTGGAGGTGGTGCTGCGGTACTTCCGCAAGACGGCCGGCTCACAGCTGCAGGAGAAGCCGCTGACCCACGCCGCCCGCTCGGCGCTGCTGAGTGTGCTCAGGGCAACCCGCAAGGGCGACCTGGCGCTGCTGGAGCCCATGATGAGGGTGGAGGTGCACCTTTCCGATATCGCCTACATCGGTAACGTTGTCAGCTCCCTCAACGAGCATCATGCGCTGACCGTTGACATGCAGGAGGACGGGCGGTCCGTGGCGGCTGTCGTGGCGTTGCGCAACACCCTCCGCTTCGCAATGGAGCTGCGGAAGGCAGTGAAGGGGCACGCAAACATGTTTGTGAAGCTGCACGACTACCGAGTTGTGGAGGAGAAGGCTGTGCTGGCGCGCATCTTGAAGAACCTCGGCATCGTGGGCTAGCTCTCTCTCTTTCTCTCTCACCCTCGGCCTGTGGGGGAAGCGGTGCCGGGCGGCGCCATTGTCTTGCTAGCTGACTGACGAGCGTCGCGGCTTTCTTGTGTCTGCGCTTTGGCCCTGCCTCTTTTTCATCTCCACTGTCTCGCCGCCATTGCCCGATTCGATACCGCAGCGTCCGAGGGGTGCGGTGCTGGCGGCTGTTTGGCGAGCGGGGGGTGGCGTGGGGGAGCGAGAGAGGAGGGCGTGAGGCGCACGCACAGAGGCTAAGGACCGAAAAAGGCGGCTGGCGTGAGGGAAGCATCAGCCTCAGCGAGGAGGACATGTGGAGATGCGGCGGCGCAAGGGGCCCGCGCGCGTGCGTCCTCTTGCTCGCTACTACGCCTGCCCTGCCTTCCACTCGCGTTGTCTGTCGTCGGTTCTCAATTCGAGTCCCCCGGCTCCGCCCCCCTTCGTCTCTCGGCGTTCTGAGAGCGCCTTGTCTTCTCCCCTCCGCTTTCTTGTTCATCGTGCATGGGCTAGCACGCAGCGCGCGTGCTCTTGCGACGAGCGCACGCACGTCGTCTCTGCTACCCTCTCTTTGTCTTCTGTGCGGTAGAGCTGTGCGTAGGGGCGGTGGCGGCGCATCGCGTTTCTCTCCCCCTTTCCCGCAGCGAGTGAGTGGGCTCAGCTGAGCCCCCGCTGGAGGAGAGGAGGACAGGCGGCCGCACGACTGCATCTCCAGCAATGGCCAATGCACACCACATTGTGTGCGCCACGCTGGCGATCCCCCCACAAGCCGGGGCTGTCCCGGTGGGGCTTTAGTGCGAAGATCCCCGCATCCCACCTGGGCATGGACTGGCCATCCTACGTGGAGTCACTTCCGCTCTGTCGTTCGCCGAGTTTGATGAGGACTACGCGCCCCTCGATCGGTGCGGCACCACCGGAGGCTCGTGGGGGGCCCCATGGGAGGGGCGCCTCAAAGTCTTCTCTGCCTGGCGGAGGGACGGGCGAGCGAAGAGAGCTGCCCACTGCATTGGGACGAGTTGTAGGGGCTTAGGACGCTCCAGTCCTACGTTGCCTTCCACGAGCCCGGATGCGGGCTGGAGCACACCGAGGGCGACCTGTGGCGGCTCTGCCAGCGTCTCCTCGGCGACTAACAACCGACTGTGCGACGAGGTCGTGTCGGCTCCGGAATTCCGCACCGCCTTGTGTGAGGTGCGAGCTGAGACTGCCGCACTGCGTGCGCACGCCCCACAGCAGTGCCCGCCTGCCGACTCGCCGCAGCAATGGCCGCCGCCCTACGGGGGATGCCGCACCCGCATTCGTCGTGTACACGACACGAGGTGCGCAGGAGGCGAGCGCGGCACCGAGCCCTCTCCTCGGATCGGCTTTCACCGTAGTGGAAGAGAAGAAGGGACGTCTCAGACGGCGGCTCCCCCTCTGGCCGCGACAAGCCAGCCGCTGGCTGGAAAAGAGCATTGTTACGCAGCCGCGGGAGCTCGTGCTCGACGAGTGTGGAGGGGTGACGGAGCTGACAACGTCCTTGTTGCAGGTGCTTCTTCCCCTGCACCTGCGGGCGCTCTTTAGCTTGCGAGCCAGAGGCGGCTCCGTGCATCAGCGACGAACGTGCACCCAACGGACTTGACCGCTAGACCAGCGGTGATGCAGATGGTGGCAGCAGCACTGGCCTGCCATCCTCTGTGTGTGCGAGGCGACTCACCTCTAGCGATCACGTGAGCGTGTGGATCGACGGCGCCCAACTGACGGGTGGTCGACACGGGCGGTGGGGACCGCCCTGCAGGCGACTCGACGCGCCGCGAGAACGGCCGGCAGCACCTTGAGCAGCAACGGGACCAGCGTCTCCCCTAGGCACGGGCTTGCTGGCGTGGTGTTGGACGGCAGCTTTGGAGCAGGCTGTGTCGGAGAACTGACGTGCCCCCAACAGAGAGCTGATGCGATCAAGCAACTGCCACGGGAAGGACGGGCGGGTCGTGTGACGCCTTTGGCCTGCTGCCCGAGTCCTGGACGTGCCTGCTTGCACATTTTGTGGGTTTCTTACGATGACGCGCCGCCTGGTTTTCAAGCGGCCACGCGGCCTCCTCTCTGCGTCGTGGGCGGATTTGCCGCCGAGCGCGCATCTTCCGGCGCCTGCCGCTGAGTGCGACCTTCATGCATGGGCAACGCCGCGAGGATGGGGAGCGGTATGCGTTCCTCGACATACGAGGCGGACGGTCGTTGCCGGTAGCGGCTGGGGGCGTCAGACGCGGGTAGCATGAACGCGGCCAAGCCCTGCGCGGTTCACTGTGGTCTTTCGTCGTTCACGGCGCTGATGAGGGGGCAGCAGTACACCCATACCTCGACAGCACGGCAGGCCTCTCCGCCTTTCGTAAAGGCTAGGCACGCGGTCATGGGATTGATGCTGAGGCTCATGCGTCAATGCTCGACCCTCTATGCGCGACTGCGCATGCCAGAGCGAACGGGGTCCCGGCTAGCGACCCGGGGGCAGGTGGGACGCGATGGGTAAGGAGGGGTGGACGCTGCGCTGTTGTAGAGGTCCTCGAAAAGATACACCGCAATTCTGTGAGAGCGGAGCGCGGAGATCAGTTTCCCCCACCCGGCCACGACCCACACGATTGGTGACATGGGCCATATGCCAGGCTCGAAGAGCGGGATGGAACCCCGCAACCCAGCCAGTTGCCTTCTTCTTCTTACCCCCTCGTCTTCTCTTTGATCTCACGCTAGAGAGGACAGGAAACGTTTTCACCAGCTGGCCTGCACTTGGTGACAGGCGGGCGTACACACCCACACCCACACCCATACACGTATGTGTAGAAGGGGATGTGGGGGGGGGGGGTAAGAGCGCGATGGCGAGGGGAATCGAGTCCGCTGTTTTGCAAAGAAAAGGATCCAATATGAAACGTGAAAGTGTGAGAGTAGAGGCCATTAGCGCACGCATCAGGTCTGGCGCGAGACCTACGCCCTGTGCTTGTTGCGCGCATTTTTTTCCCATGCCTCAACGGCGCTCTTAAGCCCCTCCTTTCATTTTCCGCAGTTCATCCACTCGTGTTGTGTTCCCTTTCGTTCTTCTCCCTTCTTTTTCTTTGGTTTTCCTGCGTGAGTGTGGGCACGGAGGCGTACGGCTCTGGTGCCTTCGTTTGCTCACATTTATTCAATCTGTTGCGCGTACTTCTTGTCGCTGCCCGGTCTTGCTTTTTTGCGCGTGTTGTGACACGAGGTACGAGCAAGTCGGTCATGGTTCGAGTGGCTCTTCAGTTTTTCATATTCACTTGTTGCGCTGCTCTTTCTTTCGTGGTACGTTCTTCCCCACACACACTCTCATGATCGGCTGCTTGACGTTATCATGCGCCGCGTCTGCCTGGATCCTCCACACCCGACGCGGTTCGTGGAGCACATCTACATTGAACTCAAGGATAAAATCTGTCTTGCAGCCCGGCTGTTCATGCCGAAGGACGCGTCCTCGGAGAAGCGCTATCCGGCCATTCTGGAGTACATCCCGTACAGGAAACGCAATGGCACCCGCACCCGTGATGAGCCGATGCACGGCTTCTTCGCCGGCCAAGGGTACGTCTCAGTGCGTGTTGACATGCGCGGCGCTGGCGAGTCCGATGGCCTACTACTTGACGAATACCTCAAGCAGGAACAGGACGACGCTCTCGAAGTGATTGACTGGATCAGCAAGCAACCATGGAGCACCGGTGACGTTGGGATGATGGGTAAGTCCTGGGGTGGCTTCAACTCACTGCAGGTGGCCGCTCGCCGTCCTCCCGCGCTGCGTGCCATCGTCGTGCTCGGCTTCACACACAATCGCTTTACCGACGATATCCACTGGAAGGGCGGGTGTCTGCTGAACGACAACTTTTGGTGGGGCTGCCTCATGCAGGGTTTCCTGTCCTGTCCTCCCGACAGCGATATTGTCGGCGACCGCTGGAAGGAGATGTGGCTGGAGCGGCTGGACAAGATGCCGCTGAACGCCGCCGACTGGGCTGAGCACCACCGATACGACGCTTACTGGCAGCAGGGGTCGATTCAGGAGGACTACAGCTCTATCCAGGTACCGGTGCTGCTCGTCGATGGCTGGGCAGACTCGTACACGAACGCCCTCTTCCACTTTTTGGAGGAGCTGAAGGTGCCCTGCAAGGCTATTTGTGGTCCGTGGGCGCACGTGTACCCGCAGGACGGCACGCCGCTACCTCAGATGAACTTCCTGCGCGCAGCTACGGACTGGTGGGATTACTGGATGAAGGGCATAACGGACAACAACGTGCCGAGCTGGCCGGCGCTCCAGGCCTACATCGAAGATTCGCTGCCGCCGTGCACGAGCAAGCCGGTGGCGCCTGGCAAGTGGGTGGCGATGGACAAGTGGGTGAATGCTGAGGCGCCAACGGTTGCATACGGCCTCGGAGCCCAACGGTTCTTGACAGAGATAAGCAAGGACAGCGCCAACATGGCCACCGGCACGGTAATGGTGCGCACCCCACTGAATCATGGGCTCATGTCGGGTGAGTGGATGGGCGCGGGTGTGTTGGGTGAGACGGCCGGTGACCAGCGCATCGACAACGGCTTGACCGTCACCTACACCTCAGCCCCGCTCACGGCTTCGATGGACATCCTCGGCCAACCAACTTTCTCTGTGAGACTGACCTGCGATCAGCCGAAGGGCTTGCTGTTCGCCCAGCTGTGTGATATTGCGCCAGACGGGGCGGCCACCCACATCACGTATGGCATGAAGAACCTGGTGCACTGCGGCCCCGAGGGTGACAGAGCCATTGCCTTGGTGCAGCCCGGGCAGGCGGTGCAGGTGACAGTGAAAATGGACTTCTGCGGCTACTGCGTCCCGGCCGGTCACAGTGTCTCGCTCTCGCTCGCGAACAACTACTGGCCCATGGTTTGGTGCTCTCCGGCGAACACGACGCTGCTGCTGGACGCCGCGACGGCCGTCTTCCTTGTGCCGGTGCTCCACCCAAGCGCCGCCATTGTCCCTGGTCCTGATCCGATTCCAGAGGTGGCGGCCTCGACACCCATGACGGTGATATCGCCCGGCTACGTGGACCGCTTCGTCTCATATGACATCGTGCGAGACACCTGGACATGCGTGACGAGCGGCGTCGGCGGCGTGTTCGGCGAGGGCATCTTCCGTTTCGATGACATCGACACAACCCTGGAGCACAACCTGCGCCGCGAGCTGACACTCAGCAACCGCGACCCGCTCTCGGCGCACTACACTGTTACTCAGAAGGTCAAGGTCAACCGGCCGCGTTGTGTCACGGATGTGAATATTACGAGCACGCAGCACTGCGATGCTGAATACCTCTACATTCGGTCCACTATCAAGGCTACGTACAACGATGAGGAAGTCTTTGAAAAGAACCTCTTCCGCCGTGTGCGTCGGGAAGCCATCTGAACTGTGCCCACCCCCTAGCCGAGCGCCAAGCATACACACACACACGCACAGACAGGGGGAGTTCCTCTATCTCCTCCTTTCGCATTCCTTCCTTACCATAGCATGCGCGCATCGTTACTCTCAACGCGCTCATGTGTTGGGAGAGGGTCCGCATATGTATCCAGCGTGTGTGTGTGTGTGTACATGTCTGTGTATGCCGATGTACATGCGCCGAGGTGGTACACTTCACACGTTCAGCGCGCCTTTCTTTTCTTTCCCTCCCTACTGTACGAGCGTTTGTTTATTTATTTCGTGTTCGTTGTCTCTCCATGTGCTTCACCCATTGCCCCCCTCCCCCCTCCCATATGACTTCATCATTTTGTTTTTGGGCCGCTCTTTTGATTCAAGTCTCTTTTCGCTAACGACCTTGTCCCTGGGCGCCCTCTCCCCCTCTGTGCGTCGTCTGCGTGTGTGTAGCGGCGCAATGCCTGATTCGCCGATCACGTGCTCGCAGACGCTTCCCCCTCATCGCCTTCCCTCTTTGGCACTCCTTTTGGAGTCTCCTGGCCCTCACATGCGCCGCACTTGCAATAAAGCGAAGCGAAGAGGACCTGAGGAGGGCAGGGAGCGGGAGGCCACGGGACCTCTTGCACACACGCTCTCTCTCCCCTCTTCTGTTGTTTTGTCTTTACCTTCTTCCTCGTACTCCCTCCTCCTGTGTGAGTAGCGTCGTGAAGTTGAGGGAATGGCGTGCGTGTCTGTGTTGGCAGTCAAGCAAACCAACACCTACGTCTACAGATGCGTAGAGGTGAACACACGCAGAGAGACGCGCGTAGGGCTGCACCGCGCTCACCTTCGTATAGCCTTCACCGAAACATCAAACAGGAAAAAGCCAACGAAATAGGAGCGACTGTTGCTGTTGTCAGCGCGACCGTCTAGCTTAACTGCGAGTCCACAGCACCTGATGTGAACACACACAGAGGCGCAGTCACAGCTATCTTCGTATGCGGGAGTAGTACTCGTTTGAGAAGTTGCTTAGGCAGGGCACAGTACACCATTTTCTTCCTCCTCCTCCTCTTGCTTGCTTCATGGATGTTCATGCATGCGTGTTTACCGCGACTCTGCCCCTGCGCATGTAGGCGCATACTTGTGCTCTGGGCTGTCTCTGCCGATCCTTGCCGTTCTCCTTTTTCCTTTCCCCCAGTTCGTCTTTGACGACGCTCGTGCGTGCGACGAGGCTCTTATTCACGTAAACACACAGACTGACAGGGACGTCATACCACAAGCGCCCATTCCCACTCGAAGCTCATCGACACGCGGGGTGGGTGGGGGTGGGAAGAAGGCGGGTGCTCTTCGAAGGATTGTTACGTGTGGTAGGATTTCTCCTTCTTGCTCTCTTTCTTTCGTTTTTTTTTCTCTCAGTTTCTTGTGCTGTTGCGAGCAGCCTTTGCCAGGCCTCTCTCCACCTCCGCCTGCTCTACCTGCTCTCACGATCTCTAGCGCTGTCTTTTGTCTTCTCTTCCGCCACCATCAGTGCTTAGTTGTGTCCTCATGTTGCAAATACTATGGCATATACACTTTACGCAGTGCGTCCGTAGCTGAGTGATGGACGCGCCGCACACTAGCATGATGGCAACAGCGGACCTCTCGGTGTGTCTGTATGACGGTCACGGCTATCGCGAAGCCCTTGACATGCTCAAGAATATGCCCACCCCGTACAGTAGCCACCTTCTCGCGTTTTGGTGGAAGCGTTGAGATCTGGACATTTGTGGTCGCCGACACTTCTTGACATATCATGTGACTCACCCGCACGTGGAGGCGTCGACGGCGCGGCAGTGCCGAAGCGCCATCGTACATGGAGAGCCCTGATCATCAGCACTAGGTGCAGCAGGATGGCGTGGTGATTGGTGCTGTTTACCTTGGCAACAGCGGTAACACGAACAGTGTGGCGGACTTGAAAACGCCGGAGGCGGTGGAGGAGGGCAGGCACGCCTTACCGCTGCAACTCATGCATGTCCTGATTTGCGCACCTCACTTCTGTGCGGTGGTGGGGGTCGACGCAACCGATCAAAAGGGAGGCGCAGGAGTGCTGGCGGTGATGTCGCTACACACAGGCAGTAGCCATCGCGGTTACATCTGACCAGGCGCTCCGTACACTCTCGGAAGTCAAAGCAGTGGGCCATGCGGAGCTCCGTGAGGGGTGCCGCCTCTTTCTCAAGCTACAGGCGTCGCTCTCGTGGCATCGCAAATCATAGGTCGCTGCCCCCCTCTCCTCCTTGCAGTGGGCTGGGGGCTCACGATCCAGTACAGGAAAAATATGGATGTGGGCTACTGGAGACCGAACATACTGGCGCGCGCGTCCTTTGCACGCTGCCCGTGTGACTGAGAGGGAGGGAAGGGAGGAGGCAGATGGAGGGGGTTGGATCTCTGACATTGATTATGCACGGCTGTACCTCGAGAAGGGACGTCACTCTCCACGCGGGCGACAGTGGCGCCACGGCGATCGTGTGGAGCCGAAGCCCCTCTCCCCCTGACGAAGCGCAGAAGCGAAGCCCTGGACGGTATCTTTCTTTGCACTCACCTCGCGCACGTCGAGGAGGTCTGCGGCATCTCTGTGAAGCTTGGGGTGACTTGCACGGCCTTGTATCCTTGCCGGGGCGTGTGTCGTTCCACTCCTTCGCACCACACGTAGCTACGACGGTTGCGTGTCCGCAGTCGGCCGCGGCGCACTAGCCAGTGGCGCGGAAAGGCATCACTTGGAGACGTAGCCCACGATCTATCCTGTGCTCTGGAAGACTCATCGTCTTCTCGACTGTATGTACATGCTACTCCAACGTTTCCTTTACCGCTACATCTTCCGCTGTCACTTGCCAACACTGATCGATGCCAGTCATCCTGTATGCCTTTCCCTTTGACAGTGGCTGAGCTGGTGAAAGGAGCAGCGCGCGTGAGCTTAGCTGTGAGTCTGTCAGCACACTTCGTGAAGCATTGCGCTGATGTATGCGAGGCAGAGCAGGAGGAAGGAGGGAGGGCGCTCTCTCTCTTGATATGCCGAGATGTCTCGTTTGGTGTGGAGAGCGGCGTGCATGCCTGAGCCCCCTCCCCTTTTGTTTTTTTTCCATACGACTTCTCTCAAAAATGCAGTTGTTTCACCAGTAAAGTACGCCCCCCCCTCCACCCCTTTCACCACCACCACCTCCTCCTCTCCACGAGGCACGAACCTTGAAAAAGAAGCGAAAAAGGGCTGAGAATGATCGTCACATCTGACTTCGTTGCCCCTCGCTGTGTCGGTCTGCATGCCCATTCCTCGACACAGTTTTGATTTGGTGGTCGCTCTCCCTTTCTTTCTCAGTGTGTGCCGTGGTTGTGAGGAGGTCTGACGTGAAGGTGTGGTGGTGGTGGGGAGCAGCGCGAAGAGTTGAAAGCGCCACGCTGACGATGGACTATCCACACGCCCGGATGACTCGCATTCTCTACCCCGCTTATCTTTCAGAAAAGTATTTCTGCTTACTCGTGTTGACCTTCGAGCGGTGCGGTGCGATTCAGCTGCATTCTTCATGGTCATTGCGCTTGACAACTCGTTGAAGCGCGCGGTGTATGTTTTGTAATCTTCGTCAGCGCACCGTACGTTTCCTCAGCCCATTCCCCTACTGCACACATTTCCATTTCCTTTTTCCGTTGGCTACATCGTTCCCCTTTCTCGTTGCCTCTCTCTCTCTTTCCTATTTTACTGTTGCCTTTTTGCCGCACGGCCACCTCACGATGCACTGGACAATGCGAGAAACCTCTTCGAAAACAACGACGACGACACACAATCAACACCCACACATACACCCACACTGGTTTATGTAATAAACCCCTGATGACAGATTTGGTCCATCCGTGCAGTCATTTCGTGCCCTTTACTCTCGCTCTGAATTTTTCCCCTCTTTTTTTCTCGTTCTCTATAGTGTGAAGGATCAACCGTTAACGCAAGTCCCTGTGCGTCTGTCTCTGCCTCGCTCTCTACATTCACCCCCTCCCCCCCCTCCCCTTCCACTCGCAGCTCGCACATGCACTCCGTGTAGAAACGTTGACGGTGCTCTCGTTTGGTTTTCCCTCATTTCTTTTGCTTTCTCCCTACGTGCGAGGGCGTCTGTAAGACAAGCGAGAGGAACAGAGCAGAGGTACATAAGGTGGAGCGAGGTTTGTAGGGAAGCGGCACATTCAACATCAATCTGTGCATCTGTGTCTCACGATTCCCGCCCCCTCCTTCTCCTGCCTTAAATAATTCTGTCTTTACGCCTTTTCACTTATTCCTCTTCACCAACACGACCATTGGCACAGCGCCCTCCTCCCTACCCCACCGCTTCTTTCCACTGGCGTATCCCGTCTAGCATTCCCTTACCATGCTGTAGCATTCTTTCCACCCTCTTTTTCTTCCACCCTGCCTCCCTCCATTCCTCATTTCTTGTGTGTGTGCCTGTCCGTTCACTCTCCCTCTCCTGGTGGCACAGAAGCGATAAGTAAAGGCAGTGCGAGAAGGAGCGAAAGGAGACGCACAGAGGACGTGTACATGGCAAAGCATCGACCCACCTTTACAGTGTTCGGCGATCGTTAGGGACCATCACGTACAGCAAAGACACCCCCCCCCCCCCAAACACCCACACACACATAACGAAAACTAACCTCGGCGCCACTCTCCTCGCCATTAACACCGCTGCGCTGCGCTGTAAGTTCACACCGAGCGATACATCTTCCACGCCGCCCCGCGAGTGATTTGTTGCTCACTCGTCGCTCACCCCCCACCCTCACTTTCCGCCGCCTCTTCCCCACTTCGCCGCTACGTTTTCTCAGTTGCACTAACACGGCTGCACTCAGAGTAAAAAAAAAAAAGGAGAGAGGCGAGGTCGGTGGCTCTTTTATTCATCGTTTTCTGCCTGTCTGAATTTCCTTTTCTCTGCGGTCACGTGAGCGCGGTGCCGTGTCAAGCGCCCCCCCCCCCCCAGTCGCTCTTCTCTTCAATCTGTCTTTTTCACAAGAGGCGGTCTACCTTGGCTCAGTTGCTGAGGCTAGTTTTCTCCGTCGGTTGAATAGTACTCAGCCACCGGGTAGAGGCAGAGACGCACATGTGTACCTGCGTATACACGTAGCATCTTCACCGCTCTAAAGGACCTGAGGTAGACAGAAGGAACGAGTTTGTAAGGCGCGCGCCCCCCCCCCCCCCACACGCTCCTCACCACGTTGCAAGTCGCTTTGTTTTTTCAACAGTGGCCCCTCACCCGTTTTTCTCCTCTTTTCCTGAGAGTGAAAGTGTGCGTTTCCCCACTCCCTCTTTTTTTATTTTTGTTCAGTGTTCCTGCCGTAGAGGCGACGCACGCACTGTGCAAGTGCTCTGCTTGTCACCACACATCGATTGAGTAGACCCTCTTAAGCAGCTTTGCTGTGTGTTTGAAAAGTGCATAAGCACTACGATAAACCGGATACCTCTCACGCCAGCACACACGCACATCTCTGTCATGTCCGCTTCGCACCAACGCAGCGGCGGCACCTCCGTGTCAGAGGTTGAAATGACGCAGAGGAACTCCGCAACGATGAAAAGCCAGTCCTCTCCGCTACTCCGCGGTGGCGATTCGACCGCCACTACCACGATGTCGGCTGTGGGGGGCGGCAGTGCTGGCAAGAATACTGATGGCATCCGCATCCGCGTGCGGTACCTCGTTGAAGGCGTGACTGACGCGGCCTGGCGCCTTGTACCGAACGTCGCGACGCTGAAGCAGATGGTGTGTGAACAGGATCAGTACTTTGCCTTGCCACCCTCGCCAACGGGTGACGGCGATCATTTTGCAAAGCTCCCATTGCAGCTCCCTGCGCGCACGCCAGCAACTACGAATGCTTCACCCACGGTTCCCTCTGAGCCCACCGCTGACAAGACACACGGGCCATTCGCCTTTCCAGCGATCCGGCTGTCTCCTACCTCTACTCCCAACAGCGACGCTTGCCCGGCGTGGGTCAGCATTAAGGCTGCCACAGAGGAAGAGTTGGCGGAGGTTCTGGAGAGCCTGCCCGTGCATGTGCTCACACGACGCCGCATCATCTCAGTGCTCTGCGCCGATGAGGATGCTGAGGGGCTCATGGAGCTTGGGAACAGCGAGTCCAGCAGCGACGAGGAGGATACAGAGTCTTCTTCGGACGGAGGGCGTGAAAAGGACGGCCGTGCCAGACGCTACACAACGGTGCGTGACAACTTCTTCGAGTACTTCCCCGCACACGGCTACGCCGTGCTGTGTCTGCAGGCAGTGGGGCTGCAGAGGATGGAGAGTACGAGATGCGGCGCCATCCAGCATGATGGGATGAACCGACGTGGCGCGCAGCTGCCGTGCACACCAGTGGTGGCATTGGCCTTTGAGTCGGCGCTCTTCACCTTCAGTGCGGGCCACTTTGGCGGAGAAGGAGACGTGGAGCTCATCGTGGCCAACCACGCATGGGTCAGCGAATCTACAAGAGGCACCGGTGGAACTGGCGTGTGGGGACTTCACTCGGCAGCGTCGCATCTGTCAACTGTCGGTGGCCTCAAGGGGGCCGAGTCAGGCAAAACCGAAACAGGCGACACCCCTTCCGTCGAGTGGGAGCGCCAGTGCGACACAAGCCTTCCTCTCGACGATGCGGGCAGCTTATTCAAGGATCAGGTCAACGGAGCCACACCTGACGTGCCTCGTGGCTCAGCCGCTGGTCGAGGGGTAGAACGAGCACCGCTCACATACCCCGCCGTTGCTGCTGTAGGTGCTGCGCCACCGCCGTTATCGGCGCGGCAGATGAGAGAGACCCAGCAGGCCATGGCCCCCTTCGGCTCCCCTAGCGACCCGACATCGCCGAACTACCGTGTAAACATAGCCATTTCCGTCGTATGCAGCTCGCTCGTGTCCGCCATTATCGCCTACCTCCAGAAATCTGTCCGTGTGCTACTCATTGAAGCGGATCAACTCGATGAGCTTGTGCTTCAAATTCTGCCTTCGCGTGTTGACCAGGATGACATGCTGGTGCGCATCAAGAGCCTGCGCCACCTCATCGCTCTCTTTCACATCGACTCTTTGCAGAAGGAGCGGGTGTTGAAGGAGCTGCTGTTGCCGGCAATGCGCCGGACACCGCTTTCGAGATCCACGCCGGCAGTGGAGCGCTACCAACGCTTGCTCTCATCCATTCGCAGCACGATCCTCAAACTCCGCAAGAGTCGCGACATCGTCAACAGGGCGAGCATGACCCTCATCAGCGGTGTGTCAGCACGCCTCTTGTCGCACTGCCACTTTATGGACTACCTGAACCACGTGCAGACCCAAATTACTGTCATAGTGATGCCAGTCACCATCATACCAAATTTGTTCGCCATGAACGTACGAGTACCCTTCACTGACGCAGAGACGACGACACCCTTCTTCTGCATCGTGATCATTACGCTGATGCTCTTGCTGGCTGGTGTTTCGCCGATCCTGTACAAGTTCTTGATGTATAAGACGCCAGGTGCGCTTGCCACGATGGAGTAGCGAAGAGATGAAAAGGAAACGAAGGGGTGGGTGTGATTGGTCTTTTCACTGACACTTTGCTGGCGACGAACCACAGAGGAAGTTCTCTGCTGCGCATGTGTGTGTGTGTGTGTGTCTTCGCTCTCTTCGTCGTTTGTCAACCCCCTTCCTCTCTTAGTGTCCTTGCGTTCTTTTCGTGGAGTTCTCCTTTGCTTGCGCCGCCATACCTTCCCCCGTCGTCACCGCAGCTGCTGTCGCCCCTGCTTCCGTTGTCTCACACGCCACAGACCTGACTGACGCCTTACGCATCTTAATTTTATTTTCTTCTCTAACACCGGCCCTGATGATGTCGACTGCCTCACCGTGGTATAAGAGCGTAGTAACCCCTCTGGATGTCGGCGCGCAAGTCTGCCCTGGTGCTGTGCCGGAGAGGTCTGTGGTCATGATCACATTTGTGCCAGTCCCCGAGAGGTCGTGCCGGCGATTCAGCACACACGCGTATCCACCTACTGTCCCCCCCCTCCCTTCAGAGCGACCGGCTGTGGGTTCTTTGTGCGCGGGCACATGTTTGTCCGTGGGCCCCCTCCGCTTGACACAGCCACACCCGTCAAAGGCGTGCAGATTCAGGAGCGGGCGGAATGTCCCTGCCGCTACAGGCTCATGGCAACGATCTCCCTGTCGCGGCACATGCGGGCAACCCACCCGGACACGCACACCCCCCACGACATGGGCGTAAATGGCAGATGCGGACAGCGAGCCCTCCGACAGCAGCGTTGTCCTGAAACTGGTCCCGCGATCCAATGGTGGGCGCACTGTACGCACGCGCCGTCAAGCACCGCTGGCACGATGTATGACATCCCAACGAGGCATGCGGAGGCCAGAAGGGCACGAGTGATCGATGAAACGGGCGTGGAGAAATCCATGCTGGCCAGCCCCACGGTGCAGGAGCGCGAAATGCGCGGCACCTCCCACATCTGGTCGGGCGGGCTGACGGGGCACAGGTGTGAGAAGCATGGCGAGAGCACCCCGAATCATACCATCGGACCCTCCAGACTGCCATGTGGAGAGTCCCCACGCCATGCTATGGAATGCCGCGGCTTGAAGCGGCCTCCGCGAGAAGCACAACACACAGGCAGGGCACCGGGCCTCAGAGGGCCCTGACCTGCAGCTGGCCTACTTCCTCCCTGAGTTCATCCGGCATGGACCTAAACCACCACCTGTTATCCGCACGACCGACGCCACAGCCTCCATCTTCGAGCGGGAATCTGGACGCGGCCCGCTTTGGATCGAGGCATGCAGTCCACCCAGGTCCATCTGGCGGCGATTGTGCAGCTCGTACGTGAAGGGGGACGAGGAGGGACATGGACGCCCTGCAAGACGCATGACCCGGTTCGATGGTCGGCGGTTCGTCCTAGACGACGAGGATATCGCCCCAGTGCACGAGGGAGAGGTGAGCTGTGGCTCCGTGCGTATGCCCTGTCTGGCTTGTTCGGAGCTGAAATCACACGTTGGAGGCAACGCAAACCAACGAACAAAATAGG